>NW_018220501.1:0-1722 GCF_001263595.1 Phalaenopsis equestris
AAAATTAAAATGTGTATATATGTTTATCAATCTAAATTTTTTAATTTCATTTTGTAGAACAGTTCTCCCGACGCCCTAAGCATGAGGCTCGGATCTGGAGGAAATTTGAGCTCAAAGGAAGTGACCCTCTATGCGTCATATTCGACAAAGTATGGAAGACACGTCAGCATTCTTTGTGGCTTGGTGAGGATGTGTTTGGGTCACTGCTCGTGACCATTCTCTAGACCGACGGAAGAATAGTGAGCAGGCTAAACAGAATTGACGCTTTGATCTCCAAGCATATTGGAGGGGTGCTCCAACATACAAAGTATAAAAGGAGACTAGTAAGAGTTAATTTTTACATTAAATATTATTGTAACTTAAATACAAATATGTATATGCTAACTATTTCATTACACTGATAGTTTTTAGAGTTGGGACGAGAGCCCACCGTTGCCTGGTTACACGCGTGCATCTATAAGCAACAGTCGGAACAAGTCTAGATTGACAGTAAATTCTAAGTGCCCAGATAATTCACAAGGGTAACTAGTGTACAATTTAAATAAATATCTAAGTTTATTTAGTCACTAAATTTTCTTAACCACTCTTTTGTAGGAGACCTTCCAAAAGTTGAATGAGATCCTAAACCAACAGTCAAGCGGTATTACAATCACAGTTCGTAATTCATCTGAGTATGAGCTATGGAGGGCTCCCTTTCGGCTAGACATGTTAAACCTTTAGTCACAATGACTTAGTTAAACCTATTCATTAAGCAGCTTCAATAATTTAACGAACAAGTTTAAAAGTTTGTGGGAAATGCAGTACTGAGACACTTAGCTTGTACTTCTTTCTCATGTAAATGTTTGTCTTCATATCTTTGCATTCTGGATAAGTGATTTCATATCATTTCCACTTCATGTTCTGGAAGCCACTTTGTCGAGATACGTGAGCAATATATACGCGCATGTCGTAATTCATCCTCATATCTTTGCTTTATATATAAGCTCTTGGAGAATGTACACATTATTTCTCTCTCCATTCAACAGCTCAATTTTGGCCTAAATTTGTTGAACATAGTCATAATTCTAATATAATTTTTTTTTGAACCGTGGACTGATTCCATCAGTCTTCAAGGCATCATTTATATATATCGGGCCCATAGATGACTCAAACGAGGCTTTGTGTTTGGCTGGACCAGTTCTTGTTTGGTAGGACTCCAAGGATGTAATTTGTAAACTTATGTGCGGCTTTAACTTGTACAATATCCCTTAAGAATGCATTCTCCAATAGCTTATGCTTTTTCTATCTTCCTTCTGGCTCTCCCTCTTCTAAGGAGTTAGTAAGTTATACCCCTAGAACATACAAGTCATCTTCCTTACTCTCCAATCTTGGTATTAGAGCTCTTATTGATCTTGTCCTTTGTTGCTCTCATCTATGAAGCAATGATCTAGATGGTCTCATATGCATCTTGATATAGGATCTCAAATGAGTCGTAGAGGATTCTTATATTTTCTCATGTACATCATTCTTATTTACTCTTTTAACTCATTAATTTATTGCATCACGAACTCCCTGGTTTGCCCTTCCTTCAACTCTAATGGTCTGTATAGGATGGTTGCAACATTTTTTAAAAAGGAGGTTGCAAAAATGTGGTAGAAAGTAATTTTTGAGAAAGCTACAGTAAAATTATAAATATATATTTTTTTTACAAAAAATCAGAAAGTCGCTTTCTTATAAGCAATG
>NW_018220502.1:0-2168 GCF_001263595.1 Phalaenopsis equestris
CATGGAGAAACAACAAGATTTTTTCATTGAATAAGACTTTGAAACCAAACAAATAAAGTACTAAATTCAAATCAAAATATAATGAAAATACTTATCTCTGATAGAAATCAAACTCTCCTTGTATAGCAAAAGGAATTTCCTTACAATCCTCTCCAAGAACAAAGTGAAAAGAATAGAAGAAATCTCTCACTCTCTCTCTTTCTTTCTCACCTTACCGCCCCACTTGGGGCTCACGCCCAAGTCTTCTTCTTCTTCTCCAAGTTTTCTTCTCTTCTTTTTAATTAATTCAAGAGTCTAAGGGATATTTTGAAATCATTTCCAAGAATTTTTTTATAATTTTCCAAGACATGCTTAAGTGTCTCTTCAAAACTGTCCAAATTCATTGAATCTTCCAAATGATGCCTCAAGTGCATCTTCAAAACTCCGTATAACCGCTAAAAATTATTTCAAAAGGTCTATTTTCTTATTTCCAATGAATTACCTAAGAGATGCATGAAGCAACGCTTCAAAAATCGTCCAAATCTGACGTATTTTGAAGAAGTTATGCTAAAAACTATTTGAACAAGTTATGCTAAAAACTATCTTTAGCGCCTAAGCACCAATTATGGGGCGCCTAAGCACCCTCCTCTCTGTCTGGTGGCACCTAAGCATCATTTTGGGTGCTTAAGCATTGGTCACATGCACTTAAGTGTCTGGTTTAGGTCCCCACGACTCCAGTGTGCCATGATTTAACCTGATTTGCTCCGGTTTGCTCTATTTTGGTCCATTTTTGTTCCTTTTACTCCAATCACACCAAATTCTTCAATGTGATGTACCTATAACCCAAAACACAAAAAAACATACCTTTAAAGTGCAATTTCATTATAAAATAAAGCATAAAAAATAATATATTTTTAGGCATATCCAAATCTCCCAAACTTAAACATTACTTGTCCTCAAGTAATACTACATTTTTAAAATAATTTATGTAAATTAGAGTTAATGGGTCATCCTTTAGAATTGAAAAAATTTTGCTCTAAAAATGTGATAGTTCAAATTAGAAGATCTTCTAGTGAATCAGACTAGCCCAAGGTCCAAAATATTTATCATCAAAGTTGGAATATTGTTTTCCTATCTAATTCAGAAATATATGCACATTTTTCAAACTTCGGATTCTATGAACTTTACTTTCTAGACTTAAGAACTCTGTTAAAAATAATTTTTACTAATATAAGTATAAAAAGCAAGCTTAAGATTGTTCTAAGTTCTTTACTCTAGAAAGGCTCAAGTGAAACCAATTTTTGAATAGGACCTCTCCTCAATCTTCTCCTCACTTTATTCTTCTTCTTCTTCTTTTTTTTTTTGCATTTTCTTTTTCTTTTTCAGGATCTTTTTAATCCATTATTTTTTATATCTTTTTTTTTGGTATGTGAGGATTACTATATCTAGAGAAGTCCTTAAATAATTTTGAATTCCACTATCCCCGTTTAATGTTAAAACTTATTACATTCCTGTACTTGAGAAGATGTAATTTTTTTTAAATACTTTCTAAAACAGCCTTAAATGTTTGAAAATAAAAAATCTAACAATCCTTAGTTTTTTAAAAGATACAATTTTTCCTACTAAAGATATTTATTCATTTTCCCACGCTCAACAACAAATATCCTTAACTCTAGGTTCACCTTTATTCACCAAAAATATCAACTAAATTTTCCTACTCCATTTTATACTTAAAATTATAACATCCTTAAGATGACTCCACATAATAATAATCATTAGAAATAAAATACAAATTTATTTGAAGTACTTTTGAAAATAAATAAGGTTTAAATTTGAAACATTTTTCTTTTTTCCCAAACATAAGCTTAAACATGTGTAACAATGAAGTACCAAAACATGCTATAGGGAAAGGGAAAGAACACTTTTACAATTTACTACACATTCTACAAAAATATCAACAAGTAACACATGGTAGAACATTGTAGTAGAAAGTATATCTAGCCTAAAGATGCTTGACATAACACTATAAAAGAAATTTAAATAGTAGAATAGGTACAAACTGAAGATTAAACATGAACACATTTTAAACTTTATAAAGAAATTGTTAGATGATAACAAGTTCAAAATATTGAGATAAGTTTTGTCAGAAATCGAGACACACAAAGTCCAATAAATAGACTCGTAGATTC
>NW_018220503.1:0-1318 GCF_001263595.1 Phalaenopsis equestris
CATCTTCTCTCACTCCCTCTCTCTGTCTCACTCTCTGTCCCTCCATCCCTTTTGACCTCTCTCTTAAGTTTATTCTCTATCATCACGCTCTAATTCTCTCACCCTCTCCTTTTCTCTCTCCCTCCATTTCTCTCTCTCTCTCTCTCTCTCTCTTTGTCTCTTTCTTCCTCCCACTCTCCCGAGCTCTATTCTCATTCCCTACCTCTCACTCTCACTCTCTTGTGTCGTCTCCTTCCCTCCCTACGTTCACCTTTTCTCTTTGACCTTCTCTATCACTCGCTCACTCTCCCACTCTCTCGCTCTACCTTTCATCTCTCTCTTTCTATTCATTCTCTTCCTTTTCTCTCCCACTCTCTCCCACTCTCTGACTCACTTCCTCCCTACTCTCTCCTCTCTCTCCTGTCTCTACATCATATATACCTCCCTCTCTCTCTCTCTCTCGATTCTTACTCCTTTCAAAATCTCTTATGTCTCTTGCTTCCTCCCACTCTCTCTCTCACTATTACTCTTTCACTTTTACTCTCCCTATCTCCATCTTTCCCTCATTCTTTTTCTTTGACCCTTTTCAATCTTCAGCTTCCTCTCTCTTTTATCACTATCTTTATACTTTCCCTCTCTCATTTCTCTCTTACTTTCTTTCTCTTAACCACCTTATTTTTTTCTCTATCCCTCCCTAATTACCTCTCTTTCTTCTCTCTCTCCCCACTCACTTTTTCCCTCTCATTCTTTCTCTTCCTCCCTCCTTCCCTTTCTATCTCACTTGCTCTCACCCACACACTCTCCCACTTGTTCCCATTTTTCCTCTCTCTCTCTTAAGTGTGCTCCCAGCCACTCTCTCCTCCTCTTTATCATTTATTTGCTAACCATTGTTTGGTTCTCCCTCTCTCACTCTTCATTGCACTCTTTTTATCTCTCTCTCCCTTGCCCTCTCTGCCCTCCCTTGCCCTCTCTTTTTTGCTCTCTTCTTTTCCCTCCTTATCTCTTTGACTATATTTTTTTATATTCTCTTCTTTTCATATACCTTGATGCCCTCTCTTTCACTCTCCTTCTCCCTATCCCGCCCTCCCTCTCTCTTATTCTCTCTCTCCCTTGCTTTCTCTTCCAGGTTTCTCAAACTCTATCAAACTATATTCTCTACCTTCCCCACTCCTTCAATCTCTTTCACTCAATTTCTTCATCTTTTCTCCCTCCCATTCTTCTTCCCTTATTCTTTTTCTTCTCTCATCTTCCACTCTTCCACTTTCACACTCTCTCCCACATCTCTCATTCTCTCTCCCCCTCCATCCTCTGTCCTTCCCTACATATCTCTCTATTCTCT
>NW_018220503.1:1671-2509 GCF_001263595.1 Phalaenopsis equestris
AAATAGTGGAGAGAAGGTGAGAACAAGGTTGAGGGAGCATGAAAAGAGAGAGAGAGGGAGAAGGAGAGAGAGAGATCGATAGTGGAAGCTATTGTGTCAAGGAGAAAGATAGAGGATGAAATGGGAGTAGAGATAGTGGGAGGGAAGGGGAGAGAGAAATATGAACAATATAAAGGGAAGTAACAGAAAAAATTTGGGTGAGGACAAGAGATAGGAAGAGGACCACAAAGTAGAGATCTTAAGAGAGATAGGAAGGGAGGAACAAATGATGGAGTGAGAGAATAGGGAGTAGATGGAGAGAGTCAAAAGAGAGTGAGAGAGAGTGAGAGGGAGATAGAATGTAAGGCTAAGCAAGATAGGAATAGAAAAAAGGGCTCGGTAAAAATTTAAAAAATTTGTAAAGTGAATATGGGAGAGGTGTCCAACTAAAGGGAGGGAGAGTAGGTGAGTGGCAAAGCAAGTGTGTGTGAGAGAGAGAGAGCGAGGAAGTGAGATAGAGTGCATAGGGAAAAGATAACGCTTGCAACCAAGAGATGTAAACAGAGAAGTGAGGAAGTGAGAAAGATATAGAATGAGTGAGAGACAGTGCAGAGGGAAAGGATAATGCTTGCTACCAAGAGACGAAAACAGAGAAAGAGAGAGTGAGAGAGAGGTAGAGAGGTAGAGAGAGCATTAGAGATAGTGAGAGAGAGATGAAGATAATGAGAGCGAGCGAGAGAGCGAGAGAGAAAATAAATAAGGTGAATCTTTATTTTCTCTCTTACTATTTTTCTCTTATTCTACATCTTTTGTGCTCTCTCTTAAAAGATTCACCTTTCTACATTCACCTTTCTACTGC
>NW_018220503.1:2559-4036 GCF_001263595.1 Phalaenopsis equestris
CTACTAGACCTCCTCTATCTCTCTCTCTCTCTTACTCTCCCTCTATCTTCTTATATGTTACTCACTCTCTTTCTCTCTCCCTCCTTCCCTCTTTTCCTTCTCACTTACTCTATTTCTCTTCTCTCTTCATCTTTCTCCCTCTCACTCCCTCTTAGGGTCTGTTTGGTGTAGCAACATCTTATTGAATAATCTATTGATAAGCTGATTAAAAATAATCTACTGATAAGCTGATTAAAAATAATCTACTGATAAGCTAGGTGCGGTGGCATTTATAAATTTTTATTTTTTTGGAAATGTCAGCCCACTGCCAGAAAGCTGCCATCGCACTTAGATAGGTGTGGTGTGAAAATGCTATTTTCACTGTTGCGAAAATGCAGTTTACCCAAACAGGTAAGTTGTGTTTTCAAAATGCCACCGCACCAAATAAACTGCCCCAAATGGACCCTTACTCTCCCTCTCATTCTCATGCTCTATATCCCTCACACCCTATGGTTTTATCTCCTAATCAATCTCTCCCGCCTTTCCTTCCGCACTCTTTCTCACTCTTACTGAAGCTATATGATAGGAAGAAAGAAAGTAAGAGGGAAGAGAGAGGGAGAATGAAAGAGGGAGGTAGAGAGTGTTATAGAGAGATAGAGAGAGAGATATATAAAGAGAAAAGAGAGATTTATGCCAAGAGATAGGAAGGGAGGGAGAGTGCTAGAGATGGACAAACAGAAGACAGAGAAAGAGAGATGTATTGAGGCTGGGAGAGAGATAAAAGGGAGAGAGTGATAGAGATGTAGTGTACACGAGAGAGATAGAAGATAGATAAAGTGAATGTGAGCAAAGGAAAGAGAGAGTGTGACAGAGAGGAAGTGAGAATGAAAAGAAAAAGAAGACAAAAGCTATAAGAGAGAGTGAGAAGTAAGAGGATAGTGAGAGAAACACAGATAGAGGCAAGGAGGGAGAGATGTAGGTATGAGGGAGAGAGGGACAAGAGATATTGAAAGTGAGGGATGGATAAGAAGAGAAAGAATTTTGGAGATAGAGAAAGAGACAGAGATAAAGAGTGAGAGAGAGCATAAGATAGAAGGGATATAGACCGAGAGAGGGAGGGAGGGAGGGATATATCAAGAGAAGATTGAGTAAGAGGAGAAAGAGAAGAGATACATATAGGAGTCAGGAGAGAAGAGAGACAATCGAGTGAGTTAAGGACAGAGGCAGGGATGGTGGATAGATAAAGAGAGGGGGGAGAGGGGGGATAGGGAGAAGGACAAAGAAGATAAGGAGTGTGAGAGACCAGAGAGAGAAGAGAGATAGGTAGAGAAGGAGAGAGGGTGAGAAAGGGGAGAGAGTGATAGACACTCTGACTCTTCTCCCTCCTCTCTCACTTGTCCTCTTATCTTTCTAGCAATTCTCACTCTTCCTCTATCCACTATCTACCTCCTATGCTCACTCGCTCTCTCCTACTCTATTGTTTCTCTCTCTCTCTTTT
>NW_018220503.1:4066-5348 GCF_001263595.1 Phalaenopsis equestris
TTTTTTCTATCTTTTCTTTATCTTTGTCCCTTGTTCTTCCACCCACCCTCTTACTTTCTCTCTTCCTCCCTCTAAATTTCCATATCATCCATCCTGCCTCCCTCCCTCACTTTATTCTGCCGCTCTCTCTCCCCTCCCCACCTCATCCCTTACTCTCTCTTATTCCATCTCGCTATCTCTTACTCTCACTTACTCTTCATTCTTCTCTCTCTTTATCTTGTTCTTTTTTAATGTCCATCTCTCTCCCCCTTTCTCTGTAACTCTCTTTTGTCATTTCTTGTCTCTTTCACACTTTTCTCTCTCTGTCTTGCTTATTCTTCTATCCCTCTCCCTTATATTATTCCTCTAGCTCTCTCTTTTATGTCATGCTGTCTTACTCATTCTTACTATCACTCTCTCTCTCTTCTCACTCTCCCTCTTTCTCTCTCATAATCTCTCTCATCTCATTCTTTCTTTCTATCCGTCACTCACTTCTCACTTTGCCTTCATTTTCTTTAGTTGCTTTCTTCTCTCTCTCACCTTTGCTCTCTCTCTTTGTTTCACTAAATCTCTCTCACATTCTCACACTCTCTTTCTTACCCACATGACCACCTCCCTTTTTTTCTCTCTCCATCTCCCCTTCCTCTCTCCCTTCGATCTTTTCTCTCTCTTCCTCTCTATCTCTCACTGCAATTCACTCATTTATGTCTTCCAATGTCTGCCCTAATTCCTCCACTACCTCCCTCTTCCCATCCATCTTAAACAACCTCCTCACTCTCATGTCATCCTTCCTCATTTTCTCTTTTCTCTCATCATTCTTTTCCTCTCTTCTCTCTCACTCTCTCCCCTTTGCTCCTCTCTCTTCCTCACTCACCTCTCTCATTATCTCCAACCTCATCCCCTCTCATTAAGTCTTTCTTTTTTTATCTCTTCTTTATGTATCTCTTCTTTATCGTCTTGCTCTATCTTCTCATTATATCCATATCTCCCACTCCCTCTCTCTCCCGCATCTCTCACTCTACATTTCTTCATTCTCTCTCTATCTCTCTCTCCTTTTCTTCTATCCTCCCTCCATCCCTCACACGCACTCTCTCATGTCCCTCCCTTTGTTTCTTGCTCCCCCCTTTCTCACTCTCTTTACTCTCGCCATCTCCCACACTCACTCACTCAATCTCTCTCCCTTCTATTGCCTCTCTCTTTTACACTCGCTAGATATCTTTTATCTCTCTTTCATTTTTGTGTCCCTTTCTCTTCCGCCCTCCTTTACTCTCCCACCTTCTCCCTCTTTCCCGCCCTCCCACCC
>NW_018220503.1:5685-7632 GCF_001263595.1 Phalaenopsis equestris
TACTATCAATCCCTCTCTCTCTTCTCCCTCTCCCTCTTTTTCTCTCATGATCTCTCTCATCTCATTCTCCCTTTCTATATGTCTCTCACTTCTCTCTTTGCCTTCATTCTCTTTAGTTGCTCTCTCTTCTCTCTCTCACCTTTACTCTCACTCTCTTTGCTTCACTAAGTCTCTCACTTTCTCTCTCACTCTCTCTCTTTCGTACCGACCTTTTCTCCCTCCCTCCCTCCCTCTCTCCCTTCATCTCTTTTCTCTCTGTTGGTCTCTCCCATTATATATCCTTCACTTATTTATGTCTTCCAATATTACTTCTCCCTCCCTCCTTCCTTCCACTTAAACAACCTCCACACTCTCATGTCTTCCTTCCTTTTTCCTCTCTGTTCTCTCATTTTTATTTCCCTCTTGTCTCTCTCACTCTCTTATCTCCAACCACATCCCCTCTCATTAAGTCTTTCTTTTTTTATCTCCTCTCTTTTAAGTAACTCTTCTCTATCTTCTTGCTCTTTTTTCATCCATCCCTCCCTCCTTTCTCACTCTATGTCTCTTCATTTTTTCTATCTCTCTCCTTCCTTCCAGCCCTCCCTCCCTCTCATGTCCCTCCCTTCGTTTCTTGCTTTCCCCCTTTCTCTCTCACTTTACTCTAACTATCTCCCATGCTCACTCACTCACTTGATCTCTCTCCCTTATATTGCCTATCTCTTTCACACTTGATATATCTCTTTTATCTCTCTTCCGTTTCTATGAACCTTTCTCTTCCACCCTCTTCTCCTCTCCCTCCCTCTCCCTCTCTTCCTTCCCTCCAACCTTACCTCCCTATCTGCCTCTAACTCTCTTGTGGCTTAATCCCTCTTTCAATCTCTCTCTTAAATGCTCTTCATCTCTATCTCATTCATTATTTATCAATCTCTCTCTCTCTTCTCTTACTTTCTCTTATTTGTTATTTATTTGTCTCCCACCCTCCCTTACTAGTCATCCCTCTTTCTTTCTCTTGCTCTACTTGCATTTCTCATTTTTCTTCTCCCTCTCTCTATCTTTCTCCATCCTTTCTCTTTTTTTCTCTCTCCCCTTCTCTCTAATTCTCTCCCTAATGCTTTTATTCGTTCACTTCCCTGTCTTTCTCTCTCTCACTCCTTTCTCTCTTCCTTATCTCTTACTTTTGTTTCCATCCTCTTTCTCTCTCTCTCTTGCCCATCCTCCCTCTCTCTCCCTGTCTCTCTTTTACTCTCTTTTTTATCTATTTCCGTCCTTGCACTCCATTTCTTTTGCAATCATTCTTACCATATCTCATGCTTTGAGCCCTCACTCTCTCTCTTCATCTTTCTCCCTCTCACGTACACTAATTCTCTCTTTTTGCTCTCCCGAGCTCTCTATCACTCTCCCTCCTCTCTCTTACTCTCTCTCCTCTCTCTCACTCTTTCTCTTCCTCTCCGACCTTCCCTCCCTTATGGTCTCTCTCGTATTATAAAGCTTTCTCTCTATTTCTCTCTCTATCTCATGCTAAATCACTCTCACCCTCCCTCTCAATCTCCCTCTCAATCTTTTTCTCTCTCTAATCTCTCTCCCACACTCCCTCTCCCCCTCTCTCACTCTCTACGCCTCTTCTCCTTCATTTCTCACTCTTCGTCTCTTTCGTGTTTAAGCTTACTCCCTCTATTATCTCACTCTCATTATTCTCTTGCTCCCTCTTTTCTTTCTCTCTCTCATTATGTCTCTCTCATCTGCTCTATCTCGTTCTCTTTATCCAACACTCTCTTCATCTCTATCTCACTCTTCTTTCTCTCATCTCTTTCCTCTCTCACCCACTCTCTCCCTTCCTCCCTCCCTTCATGTTTTTTTTTCTCTCACTCCATATATCTTCTCTATTTAACATCATGTCTTTTTTTCTCTCTATCTCTCCCTAGCTTTATCATCCTCATGCATTTCTTCTCTATCTGTCCCTTCCATCCT
>NW_018220503.1:7742-10618 GCF_001263595.1 Phalaenopsis equestris
CCCCTCTCTTCCCATTCTCTTCTTATCTCACTGTTCAATTTTTCTTGCACTCTTTTCTTCCCTGTCCCAATCTTTATGACTCTTTCTATCTCTATTCTCTTTCTCCCCCCGCAATGCCCCTATCTTGCTCTCTCGCTCCCTCACTCTCACTCAATCCGCACTCACTCTCCCACTCTCGCTCTTTCTTATGTTCTCTCTACCACTTTTCGTCCCTCGTTGTCTCCCTCGCTCCCAATCCATACCTCAACATTTATCTCACTCTATCCCCTATTTTTCTATAGCTATCTCTCATCCCATTTCTCTCGCTTTTGTATCTCCCATCCACTCTCTCTCCTAATACCTCCCTCCCGCTTTCTCTCTCTCACAATTTCTTTCTCTATCTCTATTTCATTCTCACTCATGCATGTTCTCTCTATTCTAATGCTTCCTCTTTTCTCTTTCTTTTTCTCTATCTCTCTCTCTCTTTCCAACTCTCTCTATCTACTCAACCTTCTCCAAGTCTCACTCTCTCACTCTCTCTTCTATTAATTTCTCTCACTCAAAAAAATTTTCTCTTAACCCCAAACTCTTTCACTCTCTATATATCTCTCTCTCTCTTACCCCTTTGAATGTCTATCCTTCTCACTTTTATTCTATATCTCACACTTCCCTCCCTTCATACCTCTCTCTTCCTCTCTTCCCTTTTGTCTCTTCTCTCTTTATTCTCTCTCTCACTCTTCTTCACCCTCTCTTACACTCTCCCCCTCTCTCACTCACTCTCTCTTCCCCCAACTCCCTATCCCTCTCCCACCCCCACTTCTAACCATTTTATTACCTCTCCCTCTTGTTCTCTCCCTCCCTTCCTTTCTCTCTTCCTCCCTTTCTCTCTCTCACTCAATCTCTTTCCCCTTCTATCCCTTTTCACCCCTCACTTTCTGTCTCCCTTTTGTCACTTTATCTTTAACTTTTCTTCTCTCTCTCCCATTATCGCACATCTTCACTCATTTCTCTTGCACTCCCATCAATCTCTATCTCTCTTAGCCTTTCTTGCTCTCGATCCCTTCGTATATCTATCTATATGTCTCTCTCTTCTTCTCTCTCAACATCTCTTAGCCCTTTCTCTCTTTTCTTATGTTCTCTTTCTCTCTCCTTCTCTCTCATATACCCTCAATCATGCCTTCCATCTCTTCTTCACTCCATCTCTCTCCTTTCATCTTGTCCTCTTTAACTCTCCTTCTCTTTCTCGCTCTCTCTCCCCCTCTCTCTCATCAGCTCTCTCTCACTCTCTCTTTATATATTCTCTCATTTAATCCATCTATCTCTCTCCTTCCATCTTGTCCTCTTAACACACACACTCTCTCTTTCTTTCCCTCTATCTGATTCTCTCTATTTCCCTCCTCTCTCTCTCTCTCTCTCTCTTTTTGTATCTCTCCTGCCTTCTTCCCCCTTATCCCTAATATCTCTCTCCTCCCTCCTTTTATGCTTGCTTCATCTCACCCTTGCTCTCTCTCGCTTCCTTTTGCTTGCACTCACAATCTCAATCTCCCCTCTTCCCTCTCCCCCTCACTCTTCATCTATATCTCTCCCTCGCTCTTTCCTTCCCTCTCTATAATATCACTCTTGTTCTCATGCACACACTCTCTTCTCACTCTCTAAATCTCCTCACCCTGTCTCTCTTGTTCTCTCTTTCTCTCTACTTTCTCTCACTCTCCCTTCCACCTTTCCTTTCTCTTTCAACCTCTCTGCAATCTTTCTTTATTTCTCTTTCTCTCCTCTCTCTCTCTCACATTTTTTATCTATCTCACCCTCCCTCTCCATTCTCACTTTCTCTCTCATCCCTCCCTCTCTCCTCAATTTCCTTCTCCCTTCTCTCTTGGTTCGTCTCTCCCTATCACTCTCATTTACTCTCCGACACTTTTCTATCTCTCCTTTCTCTTGCTCTTTTACTTTCTTTCTCTCTATCCCTAGTTGGCTCACCGTCTTCTCTCCATTTTAGATTTTTCCCTCCCTCCTTCTCTCTATCTCTCTCTCTTCCGCCTTTTCTTTTTCTCCCTCTCCCTTCTCTTTCTTACTCTTCTCTCTCCTTTTTATGCTTACACTCTCTTTTCGTCTCTCTTCTTCGCTCCTTTCCCTCACTCAAAAACTATCACTCTCTTTCTCAATCTTTCACTCCCACTCTCCATAACCCTTTCTCCATGTCAATTTTGCACTCTCTGCTTCTCCCCATCCTTTCTTTTCCTTATTTATACCTTTCTCCCACTTTCTCGCCCTCCCTCTCTCCTCCATCTCTCCAAGTCACATTCTTGTCCTTTTCCTCATTCTTGTCCTTTTCCTCTCTCTTTCCCCTCTCTCTTCTTCTCTCACTCTCCCTCCTTCTCTACCTTTTTCTTTCAATCTTTTTATGTTTATAGTTCCTCTGTCTCCTTCACTTCCTCCTTATTTCTCTCACTCCTGCTCCTCTCTCTCTCTCATCTGCATCTAGCTATCATTTTCTCTCTATCCCTCCCACTCTTACTCCACTCTTTCTCAATTTATCTCTCAATTTCTCTTGCTCATTACTCCACAACTCTATATATATCTTTGTCTCCCTCTCTTTCTCTCCCCTCCCTGTCCCTCTCTCTCCCTCTCTCCCCCTCTCCCTCTCTCCCCCTCTCTCCATCCCTCTATCTCTCTCCATTCCTTTCTCCCTCTTTTATATTTGATCTATCTCTTTCTATATATCTCTCATGCTCTCTCCCTCTTTTTCTCTATCTCATTCTAATTCTCCCTCTCTTTATCTTTCTCCCTCTTCTAGCTCTATCACTCTCCCTCTCACTTTATCGCTCCCTCTTTGTCTATCTTGCTCTCTTACCCTCTCTCCCTCCCTCTCTTTTATTAACACTCTTACTCTCTTCTCT
>NW_018220503.1:10783-11663 GCF_001263595.1 Phalaenopsis equestris
ATTCTTCTCTCTCTTCCATCTCACCCTCTCTTTACCTCCCTCTTTTTCGCTTCCTATCTTCACTCATTCGTCTCTATCTGCCCCTCTCATCCTCTCTATAACTATCTCTCCCTTTCCCTCTCTTGTTTACTCTAACTCTCCCTCCCTTATCTTTTTCATTCTCTCAATCAATCTTTCTTACTTACTCTATATCTCTTTTACTCTCTCTTTTGTCTCTCTTTTCTCCCTCTCACTACCTCTCTCTCTTTCGGGTTCTATCACACACTCTCTCTTCTAACACCTCCCTTTCTCTTTTCCTACTATCTCTTCTTTCTTCATTATCTCACTCTCTCATTCTCTCTCTCATTATCTTCATCTCTATCTCACTATCTCTCTTCATTGCTTGCATTATCCTTTCCCCCTGCACTCTCTCTCACTCATTCTATATCTATCTCACTTCCTCAGTCTCTCTCTCTCTCTCACACACACAAAGACACTTGATTTTCCACTTACCAACTCTCCATCATTTCATTTGGATACCTCTCCTATTTTTACCTTCCATTATTTTTTAATTTTTATAGAGCACTTTTCTCTTTTCTTCTCTTCCTCGCCCATACATTTTGTCTTCCTCTCACTCTCTTTCACTCTCTTCCAACTCTCTCCATCTTCTCTCTATTCTATTTCACCCTCATTTGTTGTCTCCCTTCCTCCCTTAAGCTATCTACTTTGCGGTCCTCTCACCATCTCTCTTCCTCACCCTATATTTTTATTTTACCTCCCTCTATATTGTTCATATTTCTCTCTCCCCTTCCCTTCCACTGTCTCTACTCCCATTCCACCCTCTATCTCTCTCGTGCTCTATCTTTCCCCTTCACATAATAGCTCACTATCGATCTCTCTC
>NW_018220503.1:11683-13105 GCF_001263595.1 Phalaenopsis equestris
TGCTCCCTCAACCTTATTCTCACCTTCTCTCTACTATTTCTATAACTTCTCTAATTTTTTCCCTCTCTCTCTTAGTATCTCTTTATCTCTCTCTCCCTATCCTTTGTTTGCTCTATTTCTCTTGTTATTTATCCCTCTGTGTTCTAATCTCAAAAACTTTCTCCATCCCAATTCTCTCTCTTCTTTGTCTTTATTCTCTCTCTTCCCATTCCATCCCAGTTCTCCCTCACTATATTGATTCCTCTCTCCCTCTCTCCCTATCGCTCGCTCCCTACCTCTCTCTCACTTCTATTTTCTTTTGCTCTCTCTATCGATCTTCATCCCTCTCTCTTCCATTCCCTACTTCTTCGCCTCACTCTCCCTCTATCCACCTTCAATTCCATCTATTTATCTCCTTACATATCTCACCTTACATCTCTCTCTCTCCTCCTTCCTTTTCTCTCTCTATTGCTTCCTCACTTGTCTCTCTCTTCTTTCTTTCTCCCTTCCTCTATCTCTCCTATTCTTGTCCCCCACTCTCTCCCTCTCCCCATTCTCTCTATCTCGCTCCTTCTTTTGTCCCTCTCTCCTCACACATTTCTCTTACTCTCTCTTTTCTCATTCTCTTTTGCCTTATCTTGCTCTCAATCCCTTTCTCTGTCTCTCCCTCTCTTGGCCTATCTTGCTTTCAATCCCTTTCTCTCTCTCCTTCTCTCGCACTTACGCTCTATTTCTTCTAGCACTCTCTCCTCCCACTATCCCATTCTCACCCTCTCTCACTCTCGCTTCCTCACTCTCTTGCTCTCTTTCTCTCTATATCTTTCCTTTCTCCCTCCATATCTCTATATTTTTTTCTCACTCTGGTGAGATCTCTCTTTTTCTTTATTCTCTCACTCCTTCTTTCTTCCTCTCTCTCTCTCTTCCTCTATCTCACACTCCCTCTCTCCATTTTTTTCTTCATTTCTCTTACTCTCTTCTTTTTACTCGCGCTATCTTCTACTCCATATTTTCTTTCGCTTTTCTTTATCTCTTTCGTACTTTCTTCTCTTTCTCTCTCTTTTTGTTCTCCTTTTCTCACTCTTATGTATCCCACTCCTAGCTCTCTATCTCTATCCCTCCCTCTCTCCTTTCCCCTTCTTCTCTCTCGCTTTCTCTCACATTCTGAATCTTCTCTTGCTTCTCTCTCTTCTCTCACTCCCTTTATTTCTATAAGCTCTTACTCTCGCTCTTCATGCTTTCTCTCCCCCTTTCTATTAGTTTATTTTGCTTCTCTCTCACTCTCCCTTTTGGCCTCATTTCTCTTGCTCTCACTATTTATATCAATCTCTTACTCTCAATCTTCTTTTTCTCTCTTTATTTTTCACTCCCTCACCCTCTCTCTCCCTCTCTTAATCTCTGTCACTCTATCTACCTTCTCTCTTTTACTCCCCCTCTCACTTTATC
>NW_018220503.1:15587-16404 GCF_001263595.1 Phalaenopsis equestris
TCTCATACATTTTCTCTCTCTCTTTTCCTCTCAACCTCTTTCATTCTTTCTTCTCTCTCTTTTTTAACTCTCTTTCTCTCTCTCTCTCCTTTTTCTTACTCTTTCTAGCTCTATTCCATATATCTTTTTCCTTCACTGGTCTCTCTATCTCTCCTTCTCTAATTCCACTTCTCGCTCTCACTCGCTCTCCCTCAGTTGCTTTTGCTCTCTTTCATCTCTCCGACACCCTTCTCTTCCAATCTCACCTATCTCTCTCCCTTTCTATCTCTCTCTCTATGTCTTACGTCAATCTTTCCCACTCTCCCTACCACTTTGCATCCCTCTCTCTGTCTCTCTCTCCCTCACTCACACTCTCTCCCTCCCTCCCTCCCCCACTCCCTCTCTCTCTCCCTCACTCTCCTTCCTTTTGTTTTACCCTTCCTCTTCTCTCCCTCACTCACACTCTCTCCCTCCCTCCCTCCCTAGCTCACTCTCTCTCTCCCACTCTCTTTCATTCTGGCTGATCTTACCTCTTTATTTATCTATATGAACCTTTCTCTTTTCCCATCTCTGCCTTGCCTCTACATACTCTCTCTTTTTTTCCCTCGCTTTATCTCTCCCCAACTCTTTACCTCTCTCATCTCTCTCTCCGTCTCTCAAACTCCCTATCTTAGTTTCTCTCACTTGCTTGTTCATTCTATCTCTTTCGCATTCTCTCGCCTTCACTCTCTTGCCCTCTCTCTTACTTATATCTTTATTAATCATCTCACTCTCACTCTAACTCGCTTCACCCTCCCTCCCTCCTTCAATTCCTTTATCTCTTTATCTCACTCTCCCT
>NW_018220503.1:17681-20254 GCF_001263595.1 Phalaenopsis equestris
TGCCTTACCTCTCTACATATCTCTCTCCATCTTTTCCCTCCCTCTATCTCTCCCCCGCTCTTTACCTTTAATCTCTCTCTCCTCTTGACCTCCCTATCTCAGTCTCTCTAACTTGTTTGTTTATTCTCTCTCTCACATTCTCCCTCCTTCGCTCTCTTGCTCTCTCTCTTCTCTCTGTATTAATCATCTCCCTCTCAGTCTTACTCTCTTCACTCTCACTCTTCTCTCTGTATTAATAACACTCTCTTTGTCTCACTCCATCCCTCCTTCACTTCCTTTATGTCTTTTCTTGCTCTCACTTCCTCCCTCTCTTTTTACCTCTCACTTGCTCTATCCCTCTCTTATCATCTCTCCCACTCTCTATTACTCTCTCACTCTCTCTCACTCATTCTCTCTCTCCTTCTCTATTTTCAACTCCCTTCCTTCTCTACTCTGTCTACCATCTCTCATGCATTTTCTCTTATCTTTCTCTCTACCTCTCATATTCTCTTTTAATCTCTTTCATTATTTCTTCTCTCTTCTCTCTCTTTTTAACTCTTTCTCGCTTTCTCTCCCTTTTCTCTCTTTCCCTCTCTATTTTTTATCTTTCTATCTCCTCACCTATCCCTCTCTCTCGCACAGGTCTCTATCTTTCCATAGCTCCATCTCCCACTTTATATATCCCTCAACCTCTCCATCTCACCCTACTCTCTCCCCCACCTTCTCCCTCTCTCCATCTTTCTCTCTCACACCTTATTTCTATTATCCTCTCCTTCTCTCTCCGTTTTTGTCTCCCGCTCACTTATCCATTCTTTAGAGCTCACTATCACTTACCTCCTACCCCGCTCCCTCACTTGCTCTCGCTCTCTCCCATCTGTCCCACCCCATCTCTCTCTCACCTGCTCTCCCTAACTCTCTCCAGCTTTCTCTCAACTCTCCCACCCCATCTCTCTCCACTCTATACCGCTCTCTCTCCTTCTATTCCAACTCTCTTCGCCTTCAGCTCTTTATACCCCTCTCCTACACCATCTCACTCCCTCTCTCTCTCCCTCCCTCACACTTGTTCAATCTCTCTCTCCCATCACTCTCTTTCTCCGTCTCTGACCCTCCGTCTCGTTTCTTCCTCTCCATACGTATCTTATTCTCTCTCTATCCCTCACTCTCTCCATCTCTCCCCTACCTCTTGATATATCACTCTCCCTTTTTCTCCCTCTCTTAATATCTCTCTCTTTCTCTTTACCTCTTATATTATCTCTCTCCTCTCTCCCTCTCTCCACATCGTTCTCTTTGTCTTTTTCACTTACTTTCTCAATCTATCTCTCTCACCCTTTCTTCTATTCTTTCCTGTTGTCTCTCTTATCTCTATTAATAGTCTTCTCTCTTTTTATCTTACTTTCTACTTACTTTCTTCACTCTCCCTTCCTCCCTCCCTCACTCCCTCTCTCCCTCTCACTCTTCCTCACTCCATCCCTTTTCACCTCTCTCTCAAGCTTATTCTCTATCACCATGCTCTAATTCTCTCAAACTATCCTTTTCTCTCTCCCTCCGTTTCTATCTCTCTCTCTCTCCCTGTTTCATTGTCTCTTTTTCTTGCTCTCACTCTCTCGAACTCTTTTCTCATTATCTACATCTTACTCTCACTCTCTTGTGCCCTCTCCTTCCCTCCCTCCTTCCCCCTTACCTCTTCGACCTTCTCGATCACTCACTGACTCTCCCCCGCTCTCGCTTAGCCTTTCATCTCTCTCTTTCTGTTCAATCTCTTCTCTATCTTTCCCTTTTTTTCCTACTCTCTGTACTCATTCCCTCCCTACTCTATCATCTCTCTCATGTCTCTATATATTTACCTCTCTCTCTATTTTTTCTCCTTTCAAAATCTCTTCTCTCTCTTGCTCCCTCCCACTCTCTCTCTCACTATTACTCTCTCACTTTTACTCTCTTTATCCCCATCTTTCCTTCATTCTTTCTCTTTGACCCTTTTTCAATCTTCAGCTTCCTCTCTCTTTTATCACAATCTTTATTCTCTCTCTCTCTCTCATTTCTCTCTTACTTTCTTTCTCTTAACCTCCTTATTTGTTTCTCCATCCCTCCCTAATTACCTCTCTCCCTTCTCTCTCTCCCCCACTCTCTTTTTTCCTCTCATCCCCTCTCTTCCTCCCTCCTTCCCTTTCTATCTAGCTTGCTCTCACCCACACACTCTCTCACTTGTTCTCATTTTTTGTCTCTCTCTTAAGTGTGCTCCCAACCACTCTCTCCTCCTCTCTATCATTTATTTGCTAACCATTGTTTGGCTCTCCCTCTCTCTTTTTATCTCTCTCTCCCTTGCCCTCTCTTTTTGCTCTCCTTATCTCTTTGACTATATTTCTCTGTATTCTCTTCTCTTCATACACCTTGATGCCCTCCCTTTCACTCTCCTTCTCCATATCCCACCGTCCCTCTCTCTTATTCTCTCTCTCCCTTGCTTTCTCTTCCATGTCTCTCAAACTTTATCAAACTCTATTCTCTACCTTCCTCACTCCTGCAATCTCATTCACACAATTTCTCCATCTTTCTCCCTTATTCTCTTTCTTCTCTCATCTTCCACTCTCACACTCTTT
>NW_018220503.1:20662-22240 GCF_001263595.1 Phalaenopsis equestris
TCTCTCTCACTTCTCATCCTATCTTTCTAGCGATTTTCACTCTCCCTCCATCACAATCTCCAGCTCCTACGCTCACTTTCTCGCTCTCTCCCACTCTATTGTTTCCCTCTTTTAATCTTTCTACCCTTTTTTTCGATTCTTTTTCTCTATGTCAATTTCTCCACCCTCCTTGCTTTCTCTCTTCCTCCTCATTTCCAACTATCTCTCAATTTCTATATCTCCCTCCCTCCATCCTATCCTCACTTCATTCTGCCACTTGCTCTCTCCCCTCCCCATCATTATCCATTCCTCTTTCGATCTCTCTCTCCTTATCCTTGCAATTCTTCTTCATATCTCTCTTCATCTCTTAGTATGTCTTACTCCCTCTTTCCTTATCTCTTACTCTCACTTACTTTTCATTCTTCTCTCTCCTTCTCTTATTATTTTTTAAATTCCATATCTCTCCCCTTTCTCTATATCTCGCTGTTATCATTCATTTTCATCTTTCCATTCTTTCTCTTTCCCCAACTCTCATTCTCTCCTAATGCTTTTTACTCTCTCACTTCCTTCTCTTCCTCTCTCTCTTACCTTTCTCTCTTCCCTCTCTCTTACTCTTGTTTCCATCCTTTTCCCACTCTCTCTCTCTTGCCCATTCTCCCTTTATCTCCTCTCTCTCTCTCTCTAACTTTCCTATCTATTCCTTTTCTTGCCCTCTGTTTCTTTTGCAATATATCTTCTCATCTCTCTGCTTTGCTCACTCACTCTCTCTCACTTTATCTTTCTCCCTACTGAGTACACTTATGCTCTCTCTCTTCCTACTCTCACCAGCTCTCTATCAGTATCCCTCCACCTCTCTCTTACTCTTTCTCCTCTCTTCCTCTTTCTCTCCCCTCCCTCATGGTCTCTCTCTTATTCTTTAACTTTCTCTCTATATCTCTCTCTTGTGTTAAATCACTTTCACATTCCCTCTCCATCTTATTTCCCTAATCTCTCTAGCTCCCTCCCTCTCCCCCTCTCACTTGCTCCTCTCCCCTTTCATTTCTCTCTTTTCTTTCTCTCTCCCTTCCTCTATCTCTCTCATTCATGTGTCCATTCTCTCTCCCTCTCCACTTTCTCTCTATCATGCTCCCTCTTTTGTACCTCTCTCCTCACTCATTTCTATTACTCTCTCTCTTTTATCTGATTTTATATTACCTTGTCTTGCTCTCAATCCCTTTCTCTATCTCTCTCCCTCTCGTCCTCTCTCTCACTCTTACACTCTATTTCTTCTCTCTCCCTCCCCTCTCCCTCCCATTATCTCTTTCTCACCCTCTCTGATCCTCTCTCCCTCACTCTCTTGCTCTTTCTCTCTCTATATTTTCTCTTCTCCCTCCATATCTCTCTATTTATTTCACACTCTACCGAGATCTCTTTTTCTTTACTCTCTCTATTCTCTCAGTCCTTCGTCTTTCTCCCTATCTCTTCCTCTCACTCTTCCTCTATCTAACACTCCAATTCCATCCCTCCCTCCTTCTCCCATTTTTTGTCCCTTTCTCTCACTCTCTTCTTTTTTTCACTCAATCCTCTACTCTATATCTTCTCTCGCTCCTCTTTATCTCT
>NW_018220503.1:22950-26562 GCF_001263595.1 Phalaenopsis equestris
TTGCTCTATCTTTTTCATAGTCTCTCTCTCTCCCTCCCTCCCACCCTTCATCCCACACTCCCATTGTTCTCCCTCCCCCTCTCTCTCTCACTTCTCATCCTATCTATCTAACAATTTTCACTCTCCCTCTATCACGATCTCTTGCTTCTACGCTCACTTTCTCGCTCTCTCCCACTACATTGTTTCTCTCTTTTAATCTTTCTACCCTTTTTTTTCTATTCCTTATCTCTATCCCTATTTCTCCCACCCTCCTTCTTGCTTTCTCTCTCCCACCTTCTCATTTCCTGCTATCTCTCAATTTCTATATCTCCCTCCCTCCTATCCTCACTTCATTCTACCACTGTCTTTGCCCCTTCCCCATCTCTCTCCATTCATCTTTCGATCTCTCTCTCCTTATCCTTGCAATTTCTCTCTCTCTCTCATTCCCACTTGCTTTATCTCTCTTTCATCCCTTAGCCTCTCTTACTCCCTCTCTCCTTATCTCTCAATCTCACTTACTTTTCATTTTTCTCTCTCCTTCTCTTGCTAATTTTTAAATTCAATCTCTTTCTCCCTTTCTCTATGTCTCTCTTTTTTTATTCCTTACCACGCTCACACTCTTCTATCTCTCTGTCCTACTTATACTTTTGCCCCTTTCCCTTACATTATTCCTATAGCTTTCTCTTCTATCACATGCACTCTTACCCATTCTTACAATCACTCCCTCTCTCTTACTCTCTCACGATCTCTCTCCTCAAATTCTTCCTTTCTATCTATCTCACTTCTCCTTTTGCCTTCTCTATCTTTACTTTCCTCTCTTCTCTCTCTCTCTCTCTCTCTCTCACTTTTGCTCTCTCTTTATCTCTTTGTTTCACTAACTCTATCTCACTTTCTCATAGACTCTCTCTCCTTTAATCACCTTTACTCCCTCCCTCCCTCCCTTTATCTCCTTTATCTTTCTTCCTCTCTCCCTCTCACTGCCTTTCACTCATTTATGTCTTCCATTATTTCTTCACTCCCTCCCTCCCTCTTCCCTTACTATCTTGGATAACATCCTCACTCTCATGTCTTCTTTCTTCTGTTATTCTCTCTTTTCTCTCATCTTTCTATTCCTCTCGTCTCTCTCACTCACTCCCTCTCGCTCTTCTCCCGTCACTCACTCACCTCTCTCTTTATCTCCAACCTCGTCCCCTCATTAAGTCTCTCTTGTTTTATGTCCTCTCTTTTATGTATCTCTTCTCTCTCTTCTTGGTCTATCTTCTCATTATATCCATCTCAAAATGTGAGGGATAGAAAGAATAAGATAAGTATGGAGAGAGAGAAAAGAGAGGGTGTGTCAAAGAGGGATAAAGAGAGTTGGGGAGAGAGAGAGTGAGCAAGAGAGACTGAGGGAGGGAGCGAGAGAGTGTGTGTGTGAGAGAGGGAGAGAGAGAAATAAGAAGATGGAGTGAGAGAGAGTGTGTGTGATTGAGGGAGAAAAAGGTGAACAGCAGCTTAGAACGTAGAGAGATAGGTAGAGAGTGCGAGAGAGAGGGGTGGGAGAGATGAGAGAAAGTGAGAGAGAGTGAGGAAGAGTAAGTGAGAGAGAGAGAGAGCAAGAAATGGAGTAAGGGATTGGAGAAGTAAACAACTTTGAGTGGCTCATGATTCTTGTTAGGTTTAGGGTTTGGTTGGTTTGGGAAATTGTGGGGATGAAGCTTTGGGTTTTGATTCATTTTGGTGGGGAGAGTTTGGGAGAATTATTTGGAGGGGGATTGAAGTGTTATATGTATGATGATGATAGGGGGGAAAGAGAGAGTGGGAGAGTTAGAGTAAAAGAGTGGGAAGGAGAGACAAATAAAGGATTAAGAGAAGAAAGTGAGGGAAATAAAGAGAAGAAGGGAGATCGAGAGGGAAAGAAGGAGGGACGTTGAGTTTTTGAGGGTTAGAATGAGGGAGAGATATAGAGAGATAGAGAGTGAGAGAGAAAGAGTATAGAATGAGAATGATATAAAAAGAGAGACAGAGAGAGAAAGAGAGTGTTAGAGAGGGATAAGGGACAGAGAGATGATGAGAGCGAGTAAAGGGGAGAAAACAAATAGATTCAACGAATGAAAAGATAGAGAGAAAGAGGGGTGTGAGTGAAAGAGAGTTGGACTACAAAAGATAGATAGAGAGATACCTAAAAGTGATGGGGAGAAGAGAGAGACCAAGAGAGAGTAAGAGAGAGGGAGAGGCAGGGAAATAGAAAGAAACATTAACAAAGACAAGAGAGAATAGAGATAAGAGAGATAGAGAGAGGGAGGGATAAAGAGGTAAAGAAAGCGAAGGAGGGAAAGGGGGATGAAGGATAGAGTGATGAAACATGGGAGGGAGAGGGTGAGAAAGGACTAAAGTGACGAAATTAGAAAGAAGGAAAGGAGGGCAGAAGAGAGAGAAAGAGAGTGAGAGATGGAAGAGGAAAGATAATTAGAGAAAAAGAAAGTAAGAGAGGTAAAGAGAGAAAAAGAAAATGGGAGAGATAGAGAGTGATAGTGTGGAAGAGAGAGCTAGTGAGGAGTAGAAAGAGAAGAGATAGAGAGAGAAATGGAGACAGAGTTGGAGAGGGAGAGGGTTGGAGTGAAAGATAGAGAGAGATAGAGAGTGCAAAAGATGGAGTAAGAGAGGAATGGTGAAAGTGGGAGAGAGAGAGAGATGGAGTTAAAGATTGAGAGAGTGCAAATGATGGAGAACGTAAGAGAGATAAAGTGAGAGGGTGAGTAAAAGAGAGAAGGTAGACAAAGGTAGACAAAGTGACAGAGAGACAGAGATTAAGAGAGGGAGAGAGAGGGTGAGGGAGTGAAAAATAAAGAGAGAGAAAAAGGAGATTGAGAGTAAGAGCTTAGAGAAAAAAAGGGAGTGAGAGAAGAGAGAGAAGCAAGAGAAGATTCAAAGAGTAGAGTCTCAAAAAAAGATAATGTGAAAGAAAGTGAGAGAAGTAGGGGAAGGGAGAGAAAATGGGATGGAGATAGAGAGCTAGGAGTGGGACAAAGAAGAGAGAGAAAAAGAGAACAAAAAGAGAGAGAAAGAGAAGAAAGTACGAAAGAGATAAAGAAAAGCGAAAGAAGAGATGGAGTAGAAGATAGAGTGAATAAAAAGAAGAGAGTAAGAGAAATGGAGAAAAAAATGGAGAGAGAGGGAGTGAGAGATTGGGGAAGAGGAAGGAGCGAGAGAATAAAGAAAAAGAGAGATCTCACGAGAGTGAGAAAAAAATATAGAGATATGGAGGGAGAAAGGAAAGATATAGAGAGAAAGAGAGCAAGAGAGTGAGGAAGCGAGAGTGAGAGAGGGTGAGAATGGGGTAGCGGGAGGAGAGAGTGTTAGAAGAAATAGAGTGTAAGTGCGAGAGAAGGAGAGAGAGAAAGGGATTGAGAGCAACATAGGCCAAGAGAGGGAGAGACAGAGAAAGAGATTGAGAGCAAGATATGGCAAGAGAGAGTGTAAAAGAGAGAGTAAGAGAAATGTGTGAGGAGAGAGAGACAAAAGAGGGAGCGAGATAGAGAGAAGTGGGAGAGGGAGAGAGTAGGGGACAGGAATAGGAGAGATAGTGGAATGGAGAGAGAATGAAGAGAGAGAGACAAGTGAGGAAGCAACAGAGAGAGAAAAGGAAGGAGG
>NW_018220503.1:27833-28902 GCF_001263595.1 Phalaenopsis equestris
AGAGAAGAGAGTAAGAGTGTTAATAAAAGAGAGGGAGAGAGAGAGGGTAAGAGAGCAAGATAGACCGAGAGGGAGCGATAAAGTGAGAGGGAGAGTAATAGAGCTAGATAGAGGGAGAAAGATAAAGAGAGGGAGAATTAGAATGAGATAGAGAAAGAGAGGGAGAGAGCATGAGAGATATATAGAAAGAGATAGAATATAAAAGAGGGAGAAAGGAATGGAGAGAGATAGAGGGGTAGAGGGAGTGAGAGGGAGAGAGAGGGAGTGGGAATGAGAGGGAGAGGGGGGAGAGAAATAGAGGGAGACAGAGATATATATAGAGTTGTGGAGTAATAGAGCGAGAGAAATTGAGAGATAAATTGAGAAAGAGTGGAGTAAGAGTGGGAGGGATAGAGAGAAAATGATAGCTAGATGCAGAGTGAGCGAAATGAGGAGGAAGTGAAGGAGACAGAGGGAAGAGAAACATAAAAGTGAGAGAAGAAGAGTGAGGGGAAAGAGAGAGAGAGGAAGGAGGGAGAGTGAGAGAAGAAGAGCGAGGGGAAAGAGAGAGGAAAAGGACAAGAATGAGACTTAGAGAGCTGGAGGAGAGAGGGAGGGCGAGAAAGAGGGAGAAAGGTATAAATAAGGAAAAGAAAGGATAGTGGAGAGGCGAGGAGTGCAAAATTGACAAGGAGAAGGGGTTATGGAGAGTGGGAGTGAAAGATTGAGAAAGAGAGTGATAGTTTCTGAGACAGGGAAACAAGGAGCGAAGAAGAGAGACAAAAAGAAAGTGTAAGCATAAAAAGGAGAGAGAAGAGAAGGCAAGAGAAGGGAGAGGGAGAAAAAGAAAGGGCGGAAGAGAGAGATAGAGAGAAGGAGGGAGGGAAAAATATAAAATGGAGAGAAGACAGTGAGCAAACTAGGGATAGAGAGAAAGAAAGAGAACAAAAGTGAAATGATAAAAAAAAGTGTAAGAGAAGAGGGAGGGTGGGAGAGGGAGAGAGAGATAAAGAGTGAAAGAAAGAAGAAAGAGCTAGTGAGGAAGGAAGAGAGATAAGAAAGGCATGCGAGAGATAGGGTGAGATAGTGG
>NW_018220504.1:0-748 GCF_001263595.1 Phalaenopsis equestris
ATAGCCTCGATAGTAAAGTAAAAAAAATTCTCCCATTGCTGAGCATTGATTAATCTCTCGACTTCTCCTCTCAGATTCCTAAATCCTTGATATGGAATCACCTTTTTAGTTGTAAGTAGACTATTGAAGCAAATGTTGTCCTTGTAGTTGACAAACCTTTGATCATCAAAATCCACCTTTCTCTTTCCTTTGCTCAATCTAGGTGTCATGGTAAATCTAAGAAAATTTTATAAAATCTAAATAAATTCTCAAAAATTCTGAAAATCAAAATGTGGAACGTTTTAAACTTAAATCTACTAAGCAAGAGTTATTCACCAAAGGATTTTCTCAAAATCTTCTAAAAAAATTTCAAAATTTTAGATCTCAGCAATGTAAGATAAATCCTTGGTGAAAATAAAAAATTTTGAGTTCAACGTGTAGCTCTTACCTAGAGAAAATGAAATCCTAGAAGATGAAATTCGAACTCCATTTGCCTTAAAATTGCCTCAAATCCAAGCAATATCAAGCCCTAGGTGCAAAATCCGGAGGTTGAAGGTGACTCAAAGGGTAAAAATGGCATTTTTACTATGAAAATCATGAATTTTAAGGGTGTTTAGGTCGGTTTGGGTCGAGGCCGCTGTTGGCGCCCATGCTGGCGCCGTCGGTGCCAGTGGCCAGAAATTCATATTTTGATTTTTGCAAATTTTAATTTCCTTTCAATTTACTCTAAAATGTATTTAGTCTTTTTGAACACTAATTTTCATCTTAA
>NW_018220505.1:0-388 GCF_001263595.1 Phalaenopsis equestris
AGAGGGAGCAATAATAAGAAGGAGAATGAGAGAAAATACAGAAAGAGGGGAGACTAAGGGAAGAAAGGCAAGAGTGAGTGAGTGAGAGTGGAAGACATTGAGTGAAAGAGAGAGGAAGAGGGAGGGAGTGAAGCGAGAGAGAGCAGAAGAAAGAGTGAGAGAGTATCGAGAGGGTTAAGGAGAGAAAAGGAGGGTATCTCACTCTTCTATCTGTCTCTCACTCTTTCTGTCCCTCTCTCACTTGCTCTCTCCCATTATCTGGATTCATTATTCCTCTCTTCTACATTTCACTCTATCTTCCTCCCTCCCCCATTATCTGGATTCATTATCCCTCTTCTTTCTTTCTCCATCTATCTCTCTCCCTCTCCTACCCTCCCTCTTTACTTAC
>NW_018220506.1:0-1399 GCF_001263595.1 Phalaenopsis equestris
ACATCACAAGAAGGGCCATGTCTTACGCCCTGGTGCGAAATGTTCTGTACAGAAGATTGTTTGACCAAATGTGGTTACGGTGTTTGAGCAGAGCCGAAGCACAGAATATTGTCAAAGAAGTACATGCCGGATTGTGTGGCGCTCACCAATCGGGACCAAAAATGAATATGAAGGATCAAAAGACTCGGATATATTGGCCAGCAATGATGTCCGATTGCATGGATGTCACTAATGCCAAGTGCATGGGGTGGTCTTACACCATCCTCCGAATGTGCTACACCCAAATGTTGCCTCATGACCATTCGAGTGTTGGGGCACAGACATAATAGGTCCGATAGACCCTCCATCCTCTAAAGGACACAGATTCATACTTGCTGCTACAGATTACTTCTCCAAATGGGCAAAGGCAGTATCATCATGTGAGGTTACGGCACAACACCTCCTTTAATTTTTCAAGAGCCAAATCGTATACCGTTTCGGAGTACCTCGAAGAATAATCTCTGACAATGGGATAGCTTTCAGAAATACGAAGAAGTACGAAGATATTTTGTCAAAAGAGATGGGATAGATTGGAGATACTCTACAATTTACTATCCCAAAGCAAATGGTCTGGCTGAAGCCTTCAACAAGATACTGGTACAAATTTTGAAGAAAACACTGGATGAAAATAAAAGGGATTGGCATAACAAACTGTTAGAAGCCTTGTGGGCCTACCGGACGACTTTCAGGACTCCACCTCAATGTACACCTTATATGCTCATGTACGGGATCGAGGTTGTGCTACCACTAGAAATCCAGACACCATCTCTCAGAGTCGTTGTTACCAACCAACTTATAATAGAAGAAAGCACAAAACTCAGGCTTGAAGAACTGGAGAGCATCGAGGGAAAGCGATTGGAAGCACAACAACATTTGGAGCTCTACCAGGCAAAGATGGTACAAGCCCATGACAAATTGGTCCACCCAAGGACATTCAAAATTGGTGACCTCGTACTCGTGCTCAAAAGACCTATTCTTGCTCGCCGACAAATAGGTGGAAAATTTGAGCCAACTTGGGAGGGACCATTTGTCGTTGAGAAAGCTTATACAGGAGGATCCTACTAGATAGTGGACTTCCGGGGTGAAAGACCCATGTTACCGATAAATGGACGATACTTGAAGACCTATTACACGACTTGATGCTGCTTAATGTCGCTTACCTCTGCTTGCCTTTGCTTGCTTTGAAATTTTGAAACCTTGATTGTTTTAGGGTTATCTATATGGCCGTATGTCTCTAATCGGGTCCAAATTTTGTAATTAATCTCATATTTAATGAAAACTTTTAGAAAATTTTGAACTTCACACGTTCTCCTTTCTACTTTTTTATTTAAATATTCCATTAAATTAAAACAAACTCACA
>NW_018220507.1:0-6587 GCF_001263595.1 Phalaenopsis equestris
GTCCCTCATGAGCCAGATTACCCTTCTTCTGTTGGAATACTTTATCCATTTCTGTCTTGGAAAATTATGATCAACTTTTTGGACTTCAAGACCGTCTATTCGATCACCTTTGAATAGAGAGGTTTAGGAGGCCATTAAGGACCTTTTAATCTTCATGTGGGGTCGGACTCCCAATAGGTGTGTTGGTGGACTAGTTCCACCTGGGTATTGTGCGTCAATAATTTTGTCCCACACTGCATCCTAAACACTTCACATCTCCTTTTTGAGTATGATTTGCTATTTCACAAATTAAATCAGATTGTGTCGTGCTGCACACACTTTAAAATTTTCTTATGATAATAAATTTTTTTTCTACTTTTAAACTACTTTCACTGAAATTTTAAAATCCCCACAAACTAAATAAAGACTTACCCGGTCTACATATCGACCTCTGTTAACTTTTAGTGCTCGCACTAGGATTACGAGGTATTATCCAAATAGCTAACCCAGAGCTTTCTCTTTTGAAACTACTGCAATGGCGTGCCTAACGCTAACATTTTCCTACAACCTGCTAACAAGCTGCAACGCCCGCAATGTCGTTCCCACTATCAAATTTAGAGCTGAATTTGAAGATCTCGAGGTCATCCTCGGGAAAGCTTCGTTTGTCGTGATAAAAGTCACCGCTCTAGAAGTTTAGGAGTCGTCTGCTGAATCTAACTTGAACTGCCTTTAAGACTTTCCTTCTTATAAGAAGGTCAAGACTACTGCTATCATGAAACCTACCGAGCTTGTTGTTTCCGCGGCTGTTAAGGGAAAAGAAGTTATGATCATTGAAGACCTGACTGAAGGATTGGCTGTCCCGCATCAGTGTTTGAAATCGGATCAAGTTTGAAGATTGCCTCGTTAACCCGAACCCTAAGGAGAAACCGCAACAGGAAGGTTCAGAGGGCTACTATAGCCTAGACTTCTATAAAGGTACTTGTTGATGAAGATCCTCACCAGGATGAGTCAGCATTGTCAGAAACCTATTCACTTTTGGAAGGGAGTAGGTTTCATCCTTTAATGGATACTAATGGATAAGAAAGTATCCAAAAGATCGCCGCTACTTTACCGTTACTTCATGGACATGGTGTAGAGAGAAAGAAGTCTACTCTTATCACCCGATTCGGTTCAGTTTTCAAGAGGCTATCTTCTAAAGAAGGTTGTTAATTTAGTGAACTACTTAAATAAGTGGGACATGCAGTATCCCCTCGCATGAAGAAAGAAATCCTGAAGGACGTCGGATCTGCCAGACAATCCTAGAAAGCAACTGAAGCTTTGCCTACTCGCATTACTGTTGGGTTCATTTGGGGAGCAGAGTTGATGCCACAATTGTTACTACTGATTCCATCATTCTTAGACCCGCAGGCCGTCGACCAGCCAAGTCATGTCTAGGTCTGAGAATTCTACCAATCATCCACTATAAAGATGTTTCTAAAGTCCTAAAGGATAATACTAAGAGATTGTTTAGTACTGTATTTGGTTTGAAACATGGGGAGCATACCTTTTCATGACATGCTGATGTTTCTATCGAGACACTCTGTCTCAAGGCATCACCATGAAAGAAAAAGGTATGGATACCCAAGGTCGTTGTACCGATACAATCCAATAAGCCTGCAGAGCAAGGTCATAGAATGAAGTCAGGGTCCAAAATATTTGATATTGTTGCAGTGATTGCGAGCAAGATGGAGGAACAAGTGGGGGAGATTCAGCAGGGTCCTCTAGATCTTAAGGCAATCCATGAATCAATAGTCGAATAAAAGGTCGAAAAGCTCAGGGTCAAAATTTCTAAGTTGGCTCGGGAACATGGAGTCTCCATGTACAATGATGAAGATTTTGACTTTAACAATTACCTCGAGGAAGATTTCATGGATGTCCATGTCATTGAAACCAAAGTCGTTGCATCTACGCGCGGTGCTCAACCTCTCGTCGAAGAGAATGCCGTAGATGAGCTGCATAGGGTTATATTCCTAAGGGATAAGCAAGTCATCCAACTGGAGAAAAGGATAGAAGAGACGGTCGCAGCACTGACTGCCATGGCAAAAATTTAAGAAAAATCTCAGGTACCACAGTTAGCCTCTCCAGAGTTCAACCAATCAGAGATTATACATGACACAGATGAAACTAGAGAAGTTTCCTTATAAAATAGAGATGTGCAGCAAAAGAAGGATTCTTCATCAAGCGCCATGCCGGAAAACAATTTTAAACAAATAGTTGAACAAGTTCGGGAGGCGTTAACCCAATTTAAGGGTGTTGCATTGATTTTAAAGGGTAGACCTTACCTAGAAGAATTTGATGCCATCCCCTTCCCAAAGGGTTTTGTGTCCCCAAACTTTAAGATATTTGATGGGACTGGAAATCCCAGACAGCACATGGCACATTTTCGAGCCAGTTGTGGCAATGAAAGAGATAACAAAGCTTTAATCTTCCAACAGTTTGTCAGCAGCCTGTTAGGGATTACTTTCGATTGGTATGCCAATTTGCCCAACGGATCAGTTAAAACATTCGCTGAATTGGAAGAATTATTTGTGAAAAGATTTGTCGGATCGCAACTTCATGTGTCTATTGGAGATCTCATGATTGGAAAGGAAAAGCCCAATGAGACTTTAGTGGATTACGTCTTGAGGTGGAGAAACCTTAGCAAGAAATGTGAACCTCAGCTACAGAAACACTATGCGATTGAGATTTTTCTCAAAAGCGTCCATGAGCCAGTAGCTTTCATGCTTAAGGGACTCACCATTAAATCCTTTGAGAAGCTACTCAGTAAAACCATCAGTCTTCAGGAAGAAATTAAATTATGGATTCTCACGAGAAATCCAAAGCAACCAGAATATTTGAAAAGAAGTCTGGAATATTGGCAACTGTTGATAAAGGAAAATAACCAATAAATATACTTGTAGAAAATCCTTGTCAGTCGTCATCACAGCACACCTAAAAACAAACACGACAGTATGACCAATTTAGACAACAACCGTCTCAGGGAGGATCATACCAAACAGAGAATAATAAAATGACCATTGCAGAATGTAGGAAGGTAGTGTATTCCTTCAAAGATGAAGCCATGCCCAAAATGTTCTATAAATATGCTTTCGGCTGAGTCAATCTCTCTGATTGACCCATATAATGGAAAAGATGGATGGAGTACAGTTTGGAGCAAATCATCCAAGAAAATATTGAACCAAATCCAGAATGCATCAAGATAAGTCACCGTTCAAACACTTCAGCCTGCCAAGCCCGAGATGAAGATTTCACCAGGAGATCTGTCATCTTCAAAGATAAAGAAAAAAAAGAATACCATTGATTTTGGCTGAGCCAGTCTCCCCGATTGACTTGTAGTCCAGAAAAGATGGATGGAGTACAGTCTAGAGCAAATCGTCCAAGAAAATATTGAACCAAATCAAGAATGCATCAAGGCAAGCCTCCGTTCAGGGTCTTCAGCCTACCAAGCCTGAGATGAATATTTCACCAGAAGATTTGTCATCATCAAAGACAAAGAGGAAGAGAACTCCACTACGAAGATCGATATCACGGGGGGTAGGATAGGGGCTACCTCTACTAGGTTAGTTGTTTCAGATTTGGGGAAGAGAATCCTCGAACCACTGACTCTATATGATTATCTTTTTACCTCTTTGGGGTCTTATGAATATAATGATTGTGATTTCAGCTATGTTTTCACTGTTTCTAGTAATGACATAATCGGTTATGTCTAATCTAACTTTGATCTCGATCCCCAAAATGATCCTCAAATCGTACTTGAGTCCGACAAACTCATTAACAAGACTAAAGAAGACATTGATAATACCACTTACGACAGCACCAGAAGTGAGGAACCAATCCTCAAGCTCCACGGTGCACCGGTCGCCATCAACTTAGATATTTCCGATAAAGAAGAAACACTCAACAAAGAAGAAATATCAAAAGTTTTGACAATGATATTTCAAGAAGAAAAAATTATAGAAGTAAACTTAAGGACTGGGAAAGTACTACCCCCGAGGTCTGCTCAAAATGATAAAGGAAAACAGATACTAACTCAAGAAGAGCTACCTCCACCTCCGCCAATGGAAGAACCACATAACCAAGAAAAAATAAAAATTAGAGGATCATACCAAGTGAGGATTAGAGGATTATATAAAGAGGATTATAACGTGCTAGCTCATCTTAGGAGATTACCGACCAGATTAATCATCTACGATGCTCTAATCTTGTCAAAAGAAATGAGAGAATCTATGATTACGACCTTGCTTCACCCAGAGATTTGTTTAGCCCAGTTGTCCAGCACACCCTTTGATGAAATTTGCATGTTGAAAGAATAGCCTAGGGTAACCTTTAATTTGCTGCTCAGTATTGCCGAAAATAACCGTCCACTCTACATCTCCGTTAACATCGTCAGAATTGTGTTGTCCACAGTTTTATTAGATACTGGAGCATCCCTCAACTTGATGAGTCTACAGACATTGACCTATTTAAACATTGAAGGTCACGAACTTATGACCGATAAAATGATGCTAAGAGGATTCAACCAAAATGGAGAGAGAGCCTTTGGATCAATTACATTGCTTATGAAGGTTTAAGAACTCGTACCAACCACTAAATTTCATATCATTTACACCGAGATGTCTTTAAACGCTCTACTTGGTGGATTGTGGATTCATGAAAAAATACGTGTTTGTGTCGACTTCAGATATTTAAATAAAGTGTGTCCAAAAGACAAATTTCCATTACCAATACCTTGAATGATGGTGGATATTTCTTCAATGCATGAAATCTTCTCCTTCATGGATGGATCATCGAGGTACAACCAAATCAAGATGGCTCCACAAGATGCAGCACTAACAACCTTCAGAACGCTAATCGAAATTATCTACTACACAGTGATGTTGTTTGGGTTGAAGAACTCTCGAGCAACATATCAATGAGCTATGAAAAAGATCTTTGACAACCTCATTCACAACCAAGTGAATGACGAGGGTAAAGAAAACACACTCTATTACTTAAGTCGTCGCCTAATAACGACGGAGATAAGGTATCCACCTATTGAGAAGCATTTTCTAGCTTTGATTTTTACCGCCCAAAAGCTTAGACATTACATGCTTTCTCATAAGATTACCCTAATCTCGAACATTAATCTGTTGCAATATTTGATGACTTGACCAACACTCTCTGAAAGTCTAACAAGATGTTTAATGATTTTGTTGTAATTTGATATGACTTTTTTTCTCCTCCGTACTATCAAGGGACAGATTTTAGCAGACTTTCTCGCTACACACCCACTTTCAGCTGGGTCCCCACTTAATGATGAGTTACCAGATGAACAAGTATTACAAAAAAAATTCTCTAGTCTGCAACGCTGGGAGATGTACTTTGACAAACCTTCACCAGCGATAAAAGATAAAGGATCAGGCGCAATTATACCGGACAAAGCATGGATTGGTTTGATCTTTATCACGAAAGTTATGGGTATGCTGAGGTTCTTCTATCACCTGATAAAGCCATGCACCAATAATGAAGTCAAATATGAAGCATTGATTACCGGGTTGGAGTTGGCAATCTCAATGGACGTAATATATATTGCCATCTATGGTGACTCTCAACTCATCATCCAACAAGCTGCTAGATAATACAAGATTTTAAAAATAAGGTTAGCAGAATTCCACCAGCACACAATGAAGCTTCTTGAGCACATTCCTAATGTAACTTTTTACCTAATTCCTTGAGGAGATAATGCCCATGCTGACGCTTTAGCAAAACTTGCAAAGCAATTAACATGTTCCCGGGAAAATTCAATCAATATCACAGTACGAGGAAGATAGATTTTATTTCAAGTTAACCTTAACAATCTACACAAGCTCGGAAAAAAAGAAGAAATGATGATTGTGATTGCTGATATCAAAGAAGACTGGCGTCAGCCATTGATAGAATATTTGCAAAATGGAAAGTTGTCAGAAGACAAGTCTGCAACACACCACATCACAAAAAGAGCTATGTCATATGCTCTAATAGGAGATGTTCTCTATAGCAGATCATTTGACTAGATGTGGCTATGATTTTTAAGCAAAGCAGAAGCACAAAATATTGTCAAACAAGTACACGCCAGATTGTGTGGCACTCAGCAGTCATGGCTGAAGATGAAAATGAAGATGAAGAGACTCAGATATTATTAGCAAGCAATGATGTCCGACTGCATGGATGCAGCTAGAAGATGTCACCAGTGCTAGGTGCATGGGGTGATCTTGCACCAACCTCCAGATGTGCTACACCCAACAGTCGCCTGGTGGCCATTCAAGTATTGGGGCATGGACGTAATAGGTCTGATAGACCCTCCATCTTCTGAAGGACACAAATTTATACTTGCCACTACAAATTACTTTTCCAAATGGGCAGAGGCAGCTGCTACGAGAGGTTACAACACAACACTTCCATCAATTCTTCAAAAGCCAAATCGTCTACCTTTTTTGAGTACCACGAAGAATAATTTCCGACAATGGGGCAGCCTTCAAAAGCACCAAAATCAACAATTTCGTCAAAAGACATGAGATATATGTTGACCTCATTTTTGGTTGAGGTCTAGA
>NW_018220508.1:0-1177 GCF_001263595.1 Phalaenopsis equestris
TCTATTTCAACAGTTCAATCTTTTAAGATTCGTGCTGACATTTCACTAATACAACCACAACAAAGGAGGTTCCAAAATGCAAATTTCAATTTACCGAACCAAGCGACTCCACGACATCGGAGGATCACCGTCAACGACGCGTTAGACGGCTAAATTAAAAAACCCGCCATATTAACCCGATACGCCTCTCGCACGTGCCGGGTTACGAGCGGGAAAATCACCCACCTTCACGGATGTTAACGCAGCGGTGGAGTTATGAGCTATCTCCTCCGCTGACGCCGCCCTTGCCCTCTCCCAACATCTTTAAAATTTAAAGCATATCCCTCGAGACTCCACTCTCCAATCATCCAATGGGCAACTGCTCGCGGAAGCCCAAGGTCCGAACTCGCTCTTCTAGACCCCCAGCGGATCCCTCCCCGCCGGCCGTCCAACTCCACGGATCGGAAACCTCCCCGATCGCATGGCGTATCCGCGTTGCGCTTCTCTATAAACTCCTAGACGTCGACTTTATTGAATCCAGAGATGGAGAACCTTTCATCCGATGCGGATCAGAAACGGTGACCGGATCGGAGGAATCCCTGCTTCGGTATATCGATAAGAGGTTCGGAGGGCCGCCTGCTGCGGGGGCGGCGACGGAAACGGATGGGAGGGGAATGGCGGTGGAGATGATGTTAGTTCAACATCGGAGCATTCTGCAGCACGTGGAGGGTATGGCGCGGTGGGCGGAGAAAATGACAGAGGAAGCTGGCGATGGGTGGAGGGGGAAGGCGGCAGACGGGCGGCGGATGGCGAGGTTTTACGGGGAGTTGGTGGAGATAATGCTTGAACACGCCCAGATGGAGGAAAGGTTTCTTTTCCCGGCTCTCGATAGGTCCGCAGACTACGGTACTGCAACTGATCTGTGATTTTGATCTCTCATTAATTAATTTTTCAATTTTCTTCTGATTTATGCTTTCAGTTTATTGAAAAATATAACCGCAGACTATGGTACTGCAACTTTTTATTTCTATTAAGAAAAACTATAGTGCCTAAACTCTTCTTCTTTCTTCGAACTCCCATTAGCAGGTGGCATTTTTTACCATATTTTTTGTTTAAAGATGTTTGCAGAACGGCTAATGAGGAGCATGGAAGGGATCTGCCCTTAATGAACGGCATTAAAGAGGATATAGAGTCGCTC
>NW_018220508.1:2371-9443 GCF_001263595.1 Phalaenopsis equestris
CCTCTTTCCACGAATGGGCTCATTCGAATCATCTTCTGCATGGGTTTTCCCCTGCCATTGGGTTTGTGCTCCTGGGGTCACAAACTCTTTGATTTTTCTGGCCCGAATCAGCTTTTTGACTAAGCTTCGGATGTGCATGCACTTCTCCATGTTATGACTATGGTCCTTATGGTATTTGTAGAATTTGTTAATATTCTGAAGAAAAGTTATTATTCTCATAGGTAGTGCCTTTTTGAAGTACTCATCATGTATGGCTTCCACTAACTCCGTCATTTTAATCCTCAACTGGGTAACTATGGTCCTTATGGTATTTGTAGAATTTGTTCATATTCTGGAGAAAAGTTATGATTCTCATAGGTAGTGCTTTTTTGAAGTACTCATCATGTATTGCTTCCACTAACTCCGTCATTTTAATCCTCAACTGGGTGGGTTTTGGTGTTTCTCGGTCGCCTATCGATCAGTTGTTTGAATTAAATATATGTAAGCCTCCCAATTGCCATTAGACGACTGACTGTCTCCACATTAGCGGCATGGACCATCATGCGGCCTCCACACATCATCTCGCGATAACATACTCCACCGATATCATGGTTGGCTCATTCCAAGAATTCAACTAGATTGTTGGTTGATGCAAAGTCTACAAATACTTATTTTTTTTGCTCCTTAGCTCTTGTACCATGACAACTTATGCTGTCGCAAGCTCCAAATTTCATACTTCCAGCATTTCTTTCTATAGGTGAGTGATATACAGTTGAAGACTCTCGTTCGACCCTTAAACTCAACAAATACTTATTTTTTTTGCTTTTTAGCTCTTGTACCATGACCACTTATGCTGCCGCAGGCTCCAAATTTCATACTTCCAGCATTTCTTTCTATAGGTGAGTGATATACAGTTGAAGACTCTCGTTCGACCCTTGCTTGACATGCCACATGGCCCGTGAATCCCTGCGGGGCTTTTGGGCGCTAGCCAACTAGGCGGTGAACAACTTCTGAAACTCACCGAAGGAGGTAATAAGTTATGTCGGGAGACGATTAAACCACATGCATGTTGAACCTCTGAGTATGGTATAGAATAACCGACAATCCAATGAGTCTGAGATTTTGAGAAGGCATACAATCAACTCAAACGATGCTACGTGGTCGGTTGGATCGCTTCAACCCTTATAGGATTCTAAGGATGGAATTTTGAACTTCTATGAGGGTTAACTTCAGAGATATGCTAGAAGAAATCATTCTCCAGCCTTCAGTATACCTTGATTCACCCAAAACCCTCGGTGTTGACTCTACACTTTCCTAGTACTGATATTCTTCAACTCTTTATACCCTGAGTTGTTCGGTGGCCTTCTGGTTCCTTTTTTACTAGAGGTTTTTGGTTCATGAGGATCTCGGGCTCTCCACTCGAGTAGTGCACGGGTCAATCTTATCATTTATCTTGTCATTTGATCTCATAGTTCTTGAATTTATTATTTGTACAAGTTTTCTTATAGATTCCATATTTGAGGTTTCTTTCAAGTGAGTTCCTTCTTCGTGGTGCGCTCTTTTACTTGTTGATGACATGATTTCACACTCACCGCACTTTTTAGGATATTGAATCCAAACACATTATGCAGATCACACCTAAGGTATAGAGCGTTGGACAGACAAGAGTAACACGGTGGGACGGATTGAAGGTTTAAGAGCACATTAATACAAGTTTTTGGAGAGTAAATTCAGTAGTCTTTTATTGAAGAAATGACCCTATTTTTATAAATCTTAGGGATATATAGTAAAGTTACATGTTTGTCCCTCTTTTAATAGGGACCTTACAAGTCATTACCACACCTCTTCATATTTGTAACTGATTCGGGAACTTTTAATATCCATATTTGACGTTGACACCATTTCATATTCATAACTGTTTGAATAGGGGCATTTATTGACCTGCTGGTATTGTCGTTCGGTCGTCTGATAACCACTAAGTTTGCTGAGAAGTCTTTGTTTGGCTAGTAGATCTTCGGTCAGCATCCTCAAGGGAATCCTCAGTTGAGGCTCTCTTGTCGTTAGGGTTAACTTAGACAGTCAAGTAGATGGTGTATCAACGTAATCTAACGGGCAACTGTCCTTGGCCAAGGGGTCTTCTCAAAGGATTGGAAAGATATTCAATGAAGTGTCATTTGACCTTCTTTATAAGGAATCCCAGAATAAGTTAAGAAAGCTCATTACAAATGACTCCCTTGGTTTATGTGCCACATTCTTTCGATCGGCGGAGCTTCCGTTCAGTCAACCAATAATGCAGTCCTCTAGTGTCCATTAATCGAGACCGTTGAATTTCATCTAGATTCGTTCGGTCATATTTTGAGACATATAATAATAATAATAATAATATTTAAAAAGACCTTAATATTCAATTGAAATATATAAAATAAAATTACTTATAGTTATTATTTATCGGTTCGCACGAAAAATATGTTACCAATACCTTACAAAAGTTAAAAAAACTCCGAAGCTATTGAACAAGCATCACGTGGCAGTTAATTTTGCTTGCGACATGATCTCTTCAATTGTATATTTGACATCCATCCAAAGACCCTAAATACTTGTTTTGACCATTAAATTGCCAAATGCATATATATTAAGGGTGTTTGGCCTCGCACTTCCCAAAAAAATTAAAAAATAAAAAGGGGGCACTTTCATCGAATCAAATACGGAACATCCAAACCACAAACACGAAAAAAAAAAGTCCCATTGGCCGACCTGTAAAAATAATAAAATAAAATAAAATAAAAAGGCCGGCAAACTGCAAGGATAATTGTAATACACAACCTGCGGAGCACTCGGAAGTTCCCCGATACTCTTTATGCTTTCAACCTTTTTGCATGTTGTTCCATTTAAGGTGTTGGAGCCCATATCCTGCTTCCGATTTCACAGTACAGGACAAAGATTTATTGGACAGTAAAGAACAGATGAATTGTGCACTTACCCTTGAGAAGTTGAGAGTTCGAAAGGGCCCACCTATCTCTTAAAAAAATAAAAAAGAACAGGTGAATGGAATTTTTATTAGACATAAATTTGAATCTGGTGTCGAATTAAAATTATCCACCTATTAATATGATCTCACTGAAATACATATTTATTATTATTTTTAAAAAAAATGAGACCTACCTTTCAAGTGATTATTTTTAATTGGACATGGGATGTAAATTTACGTCTAGTGTTTTGACCTAATAATTTTTCTAGGTGAATGGGTGTGGGTAAATTTTGACTGTTTAGTAATTGTGCACCTTGCAAAGTCCATGGGTAAGGCTGTTAACAATTCAATTTTGAGTCGAGCTAGAATCAGCTCGAATCGATTGAGCGCAGCTCGAAACCGGTTTATGGTTCGTTATATTCACTTTCAAGCTAGCTCGGTCCAAAATTGGATCGAGCTCACTCCGGCTCAAAATTAGTTGGAGCTCGATCTGACTCAATAAGCTAGCTAAAATGAGCTATTCAGATTCATTCTAGCTCTTAATTTGCTCGTTCTTGCTCAAAATCAAAATGGGCCAACTCAAATTTAGTAATTTGGATTCATTCCAGCTCAAAATCGGCTCATGGCTTGATATTTTCAATTTTATAAGTATTATATGTATATTATTAATAAACAAAAAATATTTTGAGCTGATCTCTAGTCAGTTCAAGTTGATATGTGTATCACTTGAAAAAAGCAAAAAAAAAATTGATCTAAATTTTCGGCTCACAATACCGCTAGTTTATTTCAATTCAATCTCCAAACTTGCACAAAATTCGAATTCATCTTCTAGTTAAATTCATAGCCATATCCGCAGCTGCTAGGAAAATTTATATTCATCTGCAGGGAGAGAAAAAGGGTAGGGAGCAACAGAGAGTAAAAGAACATATATTTTACTCTTTTCTTTTGAAAACATTTAAGTTCTGCTTATAAAAGTATTTCATTAATTACATACAAAATCTTAATATTTAGTATTTTGTAACTTGCAGATTTTATAGAAAATATCTTCATTATTTCCGTGCTATCTATAAATCCAATTTCTGCCAGAGTTTGTATTATTTAAATGTTAGAAAGTGTTCACTTTGTTCAGGAACACTGCAAGCAACATTTCGAAGACGAGGAGAGGGAGCTGCTGCCCCTGCTAGAAGCAGCAGAGAGCGTGAGGCGAAGGGCAGGGGAGGAGAAGCCGGGGATGCCAAATCGATGGGTTCAGCAAATGGTGGATCTGATGGAGCAAACACACTCCCGCCTTTTTTCCTTCTTCGCGGCCGCTCTCTTGCCTCGCGAGGCACTGCGCTATGTCGGCCTTGTTTCGGCTGGTGATGACCAGCGAGCCATCGCCATGCTTCGCTCCATCGCCGTCTCAATCGAGACCTCGTCGCGGCCTTCCTTGCCTCACCTTTACAAAGGTTGTAATTAGTGTAGAGACAATCAAAATTTGGCAAAATTTTAAAAATGTATTTTTTAAAAAAAATTTTATTTTAAATCAAAACAGCAAAAATAAAATTATTTAACCCCACAGAGTCGCTACATGGGCAACTTTGCAACATTTACAGTTGAAGTCGTTGCCACGATGAAGATTTCGTAAAAAAACTTGTTTTTTTAAGAAAAAAATTATTGTAGAGACCTTGTAAACAAACTTTTTTTGTTAAATTTTTTGAGTGACTTGTGGGATTTCAACAGTCTTGTAGTTGTGGGCGACACGATGAGTAGAGAAGGTTGTGATGGTGTTGAATCTTAAGTTGTCCTTCAAAAATACAGAGGGGAGAGAGAGTAGCACTTGAAAGGAGTTCGGGGAATTGTCTTTTATTCATCTTTTTGACCTCCTATTTATACGGCCTAATTATACAATAACGAAAAGGAGAGAACAGTCATGACAATCGCCAGAAATCCAAATAATATTAGACTTGTGTTACAATTTGAGTGAATTGCAATAGCTATCGATCGCTAGACGTGTTGAGTCTGATTGACCAAAGCGATCGGTTCTACGCAAATTGCTCCCATTGAGGGAAAATAATCGATCGACTAATTTTGAACGATCGATCTTACAAGAGGCTCATGTAATTGGGACAGTAAGCCAAGCCTACCGACCGGATTCGTCAAGACTGTATATCTGGTGACTTGACCAAGCAGTCGATTATCAGATGTGCTGGTTCAGATTGTGCTGTTTGGTACGAGGCTTCGATTTTTTGGTCATCATCTTCAGTTGTTCGTTCCCTTTGAGATCGTGCTAGTGATTTTTATGCATACATATTAGTTTATTGATTTTTCTGCTTTTTGACAGCAACAACTAAGATAAGCAGGGTAATTATTAAATTATGAGTGACATCAAAATTAAGAAATTAATTTAATAATCAATTTTCATTTGAGTTTCCAGCCCAATGTGTCCTATAAACAGGGTCGTAGGGTTGGCATTACATTCTTTGCTACCAAGTCTTCTCAAACGTTTGAGACATGATGACTGACAGTATGAGTTAGGATAATATGGACACCCAACTTTTTTGGTTTAACAGGCTTTCGATCCCTACTTCTATCGTGACTGCAAAGAAGAAAAGGGTTATAAAGGGAGAGAAGCGATTTAAACTTGAACTTCTGTTGGTTGATCAAGTCGCCTCATCTGAGGGCCCTGGGAACAGGTGCCCAAAAATCCTCACAAGGGAACCCTGGCTCTTAAACCTAATACAGGCGTGATTGTTGAGGGCTAGCAGGCCTGCTAGCTGAAGATATCGAGTTGGTGAGAGGAGATCGAAAGAAATGACTATCATCAACTCCCCCAACCACCACCCAGAAAGACGGAGGTACCATGTTGAGAGAGAGAGATGAACATTTGAGAGATTTTTCTGAAATGAACTAATTCTTAAGCACATAAGTATTTCTCTAATCATCAACATTTTATAATAATTCTTTGACATTATCTCGATGCAGACGAATCAGTTGAGTCAGAGGACCGCTAGGACAACAGATCATTGAAAAATGCTATCGAGTTTGCTTCCACTGTTGCGGCCGGGCCACCGGGTGTGATCGTCGCACCTCCACCATTGGTCAATATAGAGGGGTATTAGCTGCTTGATCCTTTGGTCTGCGACTGGTCCCATTCTTTCGACCTTGCTTGGCCACTTTGGTGGCTCCGAACAGCAATGCAACTAGTGGCAGCTTTTATTCGAATTTACGGAGTAGCGAATGAATGTGGCCATACCTTCGTCTGGAACAGTCAATTCTTCAAAGAGTGTGCTGGAGATTCTGCCGAAGATCTGATGCGCGGTTTGTTGTTTGTTGCTTTTCTAATTTTTTTTTTAAATAATACTACAAAACACACACATCAGTACTAATAATAAATAAAAAATTCAATCCCAATAAAAATAATTTTAGTAAAAATAATTTTATCTTTTAAAATCTTTAAACTGTCAAACCCATAATAATAACGCAAATATACGTATCACTCAAGTAATAAAAGGCTCTAATGGAGCCATAAGTATTAATCCCACATGGAGTTGGAAATTCTTATGACTATAATGTAAAACACAAAATTCAAACTAAAAAACTTAAGTATGAAATTCAAATCGAAAATAATTGAGTCTATGCTAAATAAAATGCAATTCAAAAAAATTAAATTAACTAAACTAATTGCTAAATTTCAAAAGTAAACTTATAAAAACTAAATAAAGTTTTTGTGACGAAAAGTTCAAATTTAAGAAAGCATCATTCCCCTTTACAATGAGTATATGTATTGTGAAGAAATTAAAATCATTTATATATATATATATATATATATATATATATATGTATGTATGTATATATATATATATATGTATGTATGTATATATATATATATATGTATGTATGTATATATATATATATATGTATGTATGTATATATATATATATATGTATGTATGTATATATATATATATATGTATGTATGTATATATATATAACAGAAACATTCATTCAAAGATATATATATGTATGTATACATACAGATATATATACATATACATGTAGATATATATATGTATGTATATATAGATATATATATGTATGTATATATATATATATATATATGTATGTATATATATATATATATATG
>NW_018220508.1:10171-16481 GCF_001263595.1 Phalaenopsis equestris
ATATATATATATATATATATAATTGTATTATGTCAAATAGGAGCAATCCTATTCTTTACCCTCTTTTAAGTGTATAAAGAACATTAACTAATCTAGAGTTTGGTCCCTAATTCTGTGGTTTGGGAACATCTTCTAGAGTTTCAAGATGTATAAAGAACATCTCACGTTGACTAATCTAGAGAACATCTTCTAGAGTTTCAAGATGTATAAAGAACATCTCACGTTGACTAATCTAGAGTTTGGTCTCTAGAGTTTCAAGATGTATAAAGAACATCTCACTCCAGAGCTCCCACTTCTTTCTTGCCTGAGAGTTAACATTCTCACATTAGCTTCCAATCAACTGGACCAAATTGGAGATTTTAATCTGTCACCTTAAAATCTCTAATTTTGCATCCAACAATATCCTGACCTTGCTGAAAGCCCTTTTCAACAAGTCTAGTCTTGTACTTCTTACTGCCACTAAGTGCAATCTTCACCCGGTACATCCACTGGTTGTGCAGTGTCTTCCTTCTTGGTAGAAGTTATGCCAACTCCCAAGTCTGATTCACTAGTAAGGAATCAGTCTCTTCTTTCTTGGTCAGCTCTCACGTGCTCGAATTCTTATCTTGCAAGATATCTTCATAGCTCTGTGGTTCTCCATCATTTACAAGGTCTGGTTTTTCTGCTTTTGGCGCTCTGCCACTTATCAGGAAACTGACATTCTTCTGCTTCCCCATAATGCACCTCTGACTCATGTGTCCATGCCTGAGTAAACCTGTAGTCAAATATACTGTGTCAGTTTTTTTACTCTAAGCCAGCACTAATGCTCCTTTAGTAACCTTCCAGGTGCTATCTGAGAACACTACCGAATGACCACCCTCATTGAGCTGCCCAATAGAGATGCGGTTTTTTTTTCTACTCAGGAACGTGACGGACCTTTTGCGAAGTCCATTTGCTCTTGTTAGGGAGTGCAATATCAACATCTCTCATCCTTACTACGTTCAGAGCTTTTCCATCAGCCAGATATACATTCCCAAAGCTGCCTGCAACATAATTTCCCATTAACTCCTGATTGGAAGATGTATAGAAGGAAACCCCTAAATCCAGTATCTACTCATCAACAGAACTGTGAACTGCCAGTAATAACAAATCCTATATTTCTTCAGTTACAACATTAGCACCATCATTTTTCTTCTTCTTATGATTCCTGCAGTTTCTTTTTATGTGGTCAGCCTTGCCACAATTCCAGCAGGTTGTCTGTAGACCAAAATTTGATTTTGATCTTCCTCTGTTTGAGTTTTTATCATGTGATTTCCCTCTAGAATCAACATTCAGCGTCGAACTTGAACACGAGGCCTTACCAGAATCCTTCATACACACCTCCTCAACCAAAATTAAATCACAAATATCATCATATTTCAACTTATATTTGCCTGCAAAACTGCTAGCTGTCATCTTCATGGCTTTCCAGATATTTGACAATGAAGTCAACAATATCAGCACACATAATTCATCATCAAAATCAATTGCAACAGACAAAAATTAATTTTTTATAGTATAGAAATCATTCAGGTGTTGCGCAACAGAGACACCTTTCGTCGTATTCAAGTTGAATAACTTTTTCATCAAATGCACCTTATTATTTGCTGATGGTTTTTCATACATACCTGATAAAGCTGCCATGAGATCTGTAGTAGTCATCTCCTTGATGACTTTGTGGGCAACTGATCTCGACAGGGTTGATCGAGTAATCCCCAGAACCTGTAGATCCAACAAAATTCATTTCGCCTCGTCTATCATTTTCGGTCGCTTTTTCAGTAACTAAGGATGAAGTTTCTTCACATAGAGGTAGTCCTCTATCTGCATCTTCCAGAAGAAAAATTATGTATCATTGAACATCTCGATCCCCGATGTCATCACTTCGTCTCCGCCTATCCTTCTTCCTTAAATCCGAACCCATGGCTCTGATTCCAGTTGTTGTGAAAAAACGACGACAATAAAGCAAAAAATGGAACGAAAAAAATTGCATGCAGAAAAACACCAGTGCGACACGGATTTACTTGGTTCTGCAAATTTGCCTATGTCCACGGAGCTGCAGAGGATTTTATTTTTTGTAGGAATTACACCATCGAGCGCTTCGACATTTACAAGAAAATCTTTATTTTCTTCTCTCTGCAGAAAAACACCAGTGCGACACGGATTTACTTGGTTCTGCAAATTTGCCTATGTCCACGGAGCTGCAGAGGATTTTATTTTTTGTAGGAATTACACCATCGAGCGCTTCGACATTTACAAGAAAATCTTTATTTTCTTCTCTCCATTCCTTTCTCTATCTCTTCCTCTCTTTCTCTCTTAGAGGACTTGGTTTGACCTGGCTTGGCTTGTTTTTTACAAACCATAAGAAGATATTTATTATTTATAGAAACTAGGAGAGCGGTAGGTGGGAGGAAGGTGAGCGATAGATGGGTGTGGTGGGTGAGCGGTAGGTGGGATTCTTAATTAGGAAGCTAATTAACAGCAGTTAATTAAATTGCGGTGGACTGGGTCTCCACATTACCCAACATGTCGTTAGGGTGAACTTAGACAATCAAGTAGATGATACATCACCATAATCTAACGGGCAACTCTCCTTGGACAAAGGGCCTTCTCAGATGATTGAAAAGAAATTAAATGTGGTGACATTTGACCATCTTTTTAAAGAATCCCATAATTCGTTGAAAAAGCTCATTACAAATTAATAAATCCCATGATTGGAAAGAAATTAAATCCCATTGCAGTCCTCTAGTATCCATTAAACGAGACTCGTTGAAATTCATGGAGATTTGTTCGGTCATATTATTGACATATATATATATATATATATATGAAAGGTGCACGTTAATTGAATCAAATACGGAACATTCAAATCACGTATAAAAAAATTAATCCAATTGGCCGGTCTGCCTATAAAAATAATAAAATAAAGTAAAAAGGCCGGCAAACTGCAGGATAATTGTAATACACAACCTGCGGAGCACTCGAGTTATTCTTTCAACCTCTTTGCATGTTCTTCCATTTAAGGTAGTGGAGCCCATAGCCTGCTTCCGATTTCACAGTACAGGACAAAAATCTATTGGGCATTAAAGAACAGGTGAATTGTGTGCACTTACCCTTGAGGTTGAGTGTTTTAAAAAGGCCCACCTATCTCTAAAAAAGAAGGAACAGGGGGAATGGGTAAATTTTGATTGTTAAGTAACAGTGCACCTTACCAAGTCCATGGGTAAGACTTTTAACAATTCAATTTTGAGCCGAGCTCCAATCGGCTGTAATGGATTGAGTGCAGCTCAAAACCGATTTTTTACTTCTTATATGCAATTTCGAGCTAATTCGGCTAAACAGCTCAAAACCGATTTTTGACTTCTTATATGCAATTTCGAGCTAATTCGGCTAAAAATTGGATCGAGCTCGAAACGGCTCAAAGCTGAAATCAGCTGGCTAAGATGAGTTATTTGGATTCGTTCTAGCTCATAATTGGCTCGATCTTGCTCAAAATCAAAATGAGCTAGCTTAAATTTAACTATTTGGATTCATTCCAACTCAAAATCAACTTTTGGATCGTTATTTTCAATTTTATTAAGTATTACATGCATACTATTAATAAATGAAAAAAATTTCGAGCTGATCTCTAGCCTGTTCGAGTTGATCTATGTATTGGCTTGAAATAAGATAAAAAAAAGTTGGATCTCAATTTTTGACTCTTAATTCAACTAGTTTATTTAAATTCAATCCTCCAAGTTGCAAAAAAATCGAATCCATCTTCTAGCTAAATTCATAGCCATATCCTCAGTTGCTAGGAAAATTTATATACATCTTTAGTAATTCCCCAAGTGAGAGTAAAAGAGAACATATATTTTACTGTCTTCTGAAAACATTTAAGTTCTGCCTATAAAAATATTTTATTAATTACATAGAAAACCTTAATATTTAGTATTTTGTAACTAGCACATTTATAGGAAATATCTTCATTATTTCCATGTCTTCCATAAATCCAATTTCTGCCAGAGTTTATGTTATTTAAATGTTAGAAAGTGTTCACTTTGTTCGGGAACACTGCAAGCAACATTTCGAAGATGAGGAGAGGGAGCTGCTGCCCCAGGCCCCCAGCTAGAAGCAGCAGAGAGCGTGAGGCGAAGGGCAGGGGAGGAGAAACCAGGGACGCCAAATCGATGGGTTCAGCAAATGGTGTATCTGATGGAGCAAACACACTCCCGCCTTTTTTCCTTCTTCGCGGCCGCCCTCTCGCCTCGCGAGGCACTGCGCTATGCTGCGCTATGTCGGCCTTGTTTCGGCTGGTGATGACCAGCGAGCCATCGCCATGCTTCGCTTCATCGCCGTCTCAATCGAGACCTTGTCGCGGCCTTCCTTGCCTCACCTTCACAAAGGTTGTAATTAATGTAGAGACGATCAAAATTTGGCAAAATTTTTAAAATGTATTTTTTTAAAATTTATTATTCTAAATCAACACATCAAAAATAAATTTTTTTAACCCCACAGAGTCGCTACACCGGCAACTTTGCAACATTTACAGTTGAAGTCGTTGTCAAGATGAAGATTTCGTTAAAAAAACTTGTTTTCTAAAAAAAAATTTAATGTGGAGACTTTGTAAAAAAACTTTTTGTGTTAAATTTTTTGAGTCTTGTGGGGTTTCATTGGTCTTGTAGTTGTGGGTGACTCGACCACAAACGGTGGAGTAGAGAAGTTTGCGATGGTGTTGAATCCTAAGTTGTCCTTTAAAAATGCGCATCTCGAGAGTTAGAGCCGAGAGGAGGACAAAGGGTGGGGTAGAGAAATTTGTGATGGTGTTCAATTTTAAGTTGTCATTTGAAAATACACGTCTCGAGAGTAAGATCAAAAAGGAGAAGAGTGAGAGACAGAGAGAGAGAGAATAGCGCTTGTAAGGAGTTCGGGGAATTGTCCTTCATTCATCTTTTTGACCTCTTATTTATAGGGGCCTAATTGTACAATAATGAAAAGGAGAGAACAATCATGAAAATTGTCGGAAATACAAATAATATTAGACTTGCGTTGCAATTTGAGAGAATTAAAATAGTTTTCGGTCGCTAGACATGTTGAGTTCGACTGACCAAAGCGATCGATACCACGCAAGTTGGGACAGTAAGCCAAGTCTACTGACCGGATTCGTCAACACCGTATATTTGGTGACTTGACCAAGCAATTGGTTGTCAGATGTGTTGGTTCAGATTGCGCTCTTTGGTACAAGGCTTCGATTGTCTGGTCATCATCTTCAGCTGTTCGTTCCCTTTGAGATTCGTGCTAGTGGTTTTGATGCAAACATATTAGTTCCTCGATTTTTCTACTTTTTTGTAGCAATAACTAAGATAAGGATGGGGTAGTTATTAAATTATGAGTAACACCAAAATTAAGAAATTAATTTAATATTCAATTTTTATTTGAGTTTCCAGTCCAACAAGTCCTACAAACAGGGCCATACAGTTGACATTACATTCTTTGCTACCAATTCTTCTCAAACGTGTGAGGACATGGTGACTGACAATATGAGCTAGGATGATATGGACACCCAAATATTAGCTTTAACATGCTTTCGATCCCTGCTTCTATGGTGACCGCAAAAAAAGAAAAGGGTTATAAAGAGAGAGAAACGATTGAGATCTGAACTTCTGTTGGTCGATCAAGTCGTCTCATCTGAGGGCCCTGGGAACAGGCGCCAAAAAATCCTCACAAGGAATCCCTGGCTCTTAAACTTAATATAGGCATGATTGTTGAGGGCTAGCAGGCCTGCTGGCTGAAGATATCGAGGTGGTGAGGGGAGATCGAAAGAAACGACTATCATTAACTCCCCTAGCCACCACCCCAGAAAGACGGAGGTACCATGTTGAGAGAGAGAGACGAACCTTTGAGAGCTTTTTCTGAAATGAACTGATTTTTAAGTACATGATAATTTTCTCTGATCAACATTTTATAGTAATTCCTTGACATTATCTCGATGCAGACAAATTGGATGAGTCAGAGGACTGCGAGGATGACATACCATTGAAAGAAGCTATCCAGTTTGCTTCCACTGTTGCGGTCGGGCAACCAGGTGTGATCGCCGCACCTCCACCATTGGTCAATGCAGAGGGGTATTAGCTGCTTGATCCTTTGGCATGCGACTAGTCCCATTCTTTCGACCTCGCTTGGCCACTTTAGCGGCTCCAAGCAGCAATACAACTAGCGGCAGCTTTCCTTCGAATTTACGAAGTAGCAAATGAATGTGGCCATACCTTCGTCTGGGATAGTTAGTTGTTTCAAGGGGGCGGGTAGAGAATCTTCT
>NW_018220508.1:17185-23095 GCF_001263595.1 Phalaenopsis equestris
AATTCCATGGTTAGGTTGGGAGAATATCGGCTCTCACTTCTCCCTCGCCTGAGGGCTAAAAATCTCGCATTAGTTTCTAATCAACTAGACCAAATTGAGGATTTTAATCTGTCACTTTAAAATCTCCAATTATGCATCCAATAAAGTATATTTCCTTATTTATTTGTACTTAACCTCATAAATTATATTCTCACCGAAGGAATTGATTGTAACTCTCACAATGTTGTAGAAATCATAGCCCTTTCGGATCATATGTTTCTCAACATATTTTAGCATTTCAATTGGTCAAGCAAAAAAAAAATAAATGAAAATTGGAGTTCGAATCATCACAATATATTGACATTTAAAACTGTATAAAATAAAATCAATTCTTCATAAAACCATATCTTAGAGTAGGGAAAATGATAAAGAAGACTACTCAGAAATTCATGAGTAGGAAACAATAAAATACGGATTTCATATATAAATTTTTTTTACAAAACAAATAAATAAAAGACACAGTTTAACTTAAACTCCTTCCCAAGCAAATCCCTAGAAGTTCTCTTTAAGCACTTTCCCTCTTTACAAACACTATCAATTATCTCTTAGAAATGTAATGACGAAGAAATCTCTCACTTTCCTCTCCTTTTACAACCCTTAGAAGTTTTCTCTCATTTTACAACCCTTAGAAGAAAACCTCCAAGTCACTCACTCTCTCATTTGCCTCTCGCTTCTCTCTTCTCTTGCCATCGAACCCCCCTTCAGCCCTAGACTCCTCTGCTTTTAATTAGTGGCTGCCTCCTCTAAAAAAAAATTCAAAATTCCCTCTCAAATTCTCTATAGAAGTCACACCTTTTAAATCCCAAAAGACATGTTGATTCATTCAAGAGATATCTTTTCATTAGAGAGCATTCCAAAGTATCTAAATGTATTGAATCACTCCATGGGGTGTTTGAATCAATTAGGGCCTTCAAAATCCGCTCAAAATTTGTCTCAAACCAACTTAATCCGTCTTATATCGTCTTTAGCGCCTTAAGCGCTAATTCTGGCGCTTCAGACGCCAAGTTACTTAAGTCCTCACTGTTTTTGGTTCTGACGCTTCAGGCTCCGATTTTGGCACTTCAGGCACCGCTTCTCTGTATAATGGTGCTTCGGGCGCCAGTTCTGTGGAAAATGGCACTTTAGGCGCCAAACTGGCGCCTCAGGTGCCAGAATCTCAAAGTTATGTATTTTGGCTCAAAATTTCCACCTTTTTGCTACTTTTGCTCCAAATGCGTAAAATTGATATACCTGCAACAAAAACATGAAAATACCATTATTTAAAGTGTAATATCACAAAAAAAGCATAAAATGTATACGTAAAATAACACATTACTTTGGTGTATCAAAATCCCCCAAACTTAAATGTTACTTGTTCTCACGTGACTCTTTTACTACATAAAATTATGACTTAGGATTGAGATTAACTTATAAACTTTATACTTAGTTTAATAAATAAAATAGTATATTTAAGAAAAACTTTTAATAACTTTGATTAAAACTATAAGTATAATAATACTTAGTAATGAAATTTAAGATTTCTGAATCTCCATTCATTTCATGAAGAATTATAATTTGTTATATCAGGGTTGCTTAGAATATCCATATGAAAAAAGAATTTCATAAAAACTTTATTATTAAGGGTGCTAATACTAAAATACAAGTTTAGAAAATATAATAAAGTCTTTTCCTCAAGTTGATTCAAGTGAAGCTAATTTTTTATTAAACATATCCTCAAGCTTGTCCTCAGATTCTTATATATATATATATATATATATATTCAGGATCTTTTTAATCCTTTATTTTCTTTTCTTTTCAGGTGAGGATTATTATATCTGGATAGCCTTTAATAATTTTGAACTTCACTATCCTCTTCTTAAAGTTAAAACTTTTTACCTTTCTTCACTTTATAAATTTATATTAGTTTTGATGGTTTTTCATAAAGTCTCATACTTTTCTTCTTATATGAAAATCTAAGATTCTTAATACTTTAAAAATACAATTTCCTTTACTTTAAATAGAAAAACATAGTCTTATCCTTTCATACCAAATATCTTTAACTTTAGAATTGACCTTCGTTATTAAAAATTTTTACCTGAATTTACCATAATATTTACAAACATAAATATAGTCATTTAAAGTTAAATCTTAATATCCAAGGTCATGTTAAATTAATTTTAAAAATATAATTAATTGAGGATAAATAAATTTTAGTTTACTTCATTTTAAAAAAAATTTTTTTCCCCCAAACTTAAATTTTTAAGTAATTATAAATACAAAAAGTTTTGTAGGTGAAAGAATACAGTAAATGCATAAAAGTAAAATTAACCTGTAGAGGATTTCTGAATATAAAACTGGGCTCTGGTATATTGCAGATGCTAACTTTAATAATATAGGCTTCAAAGCATTAAATGAAACACAATATATTTCAAAGGACTTGCTAAGAATTTAAAACATAAATAGAAACTGAAAATAACTAAAAATGCAAAAAAATAACAATCTGCAATTTCTATCACAGTTAAGTCCACAGTACAACATGATATAAAAGTTCTTATTATAATATTTAAAAAAAAAACACAAATAATTAAACAATAAAAAAAATAAAAAAAAACTCCTAAAATATCAGTCATCATCCTCTTCCTCATCATCATCATCTTCATCTTCATTTCCTTCTTCCAACATATAAGGAGTAAAAGTGGGGGCAAGTTGGAAATTCCACATTATAATCACCCCTTTGCTATCTAATCATGGCCTCCTGATATGTTATATCAAATTGAACTCTCTTCTACTGATATTCATCGTTATATGCATTCCTTGCTTCTAACCCTCTAATCCTATTTTGCAAATTTAAAATATCCATTTGTTGGATCATAAGTTGCTCCATGATGTTCTCAAGTGAAGCAGAGCTGGAAGTAAATGGCCCTACAGGAGAAGTTGAGGGTCTATCAATACCTCCACTCCTAGATTCAACAAATGATTTAAATCTTTGGACGGTGTGTTTTTTAATTGGTTTCTGTGGCTGCAAATTTTCTTCATTTCTATTAAAATCTACTCTTGATTGTTCGCATAAAGTGAAAATTAAAGCAGGGTATCCCAAAGCACTAGCTGTAGCACTCCTGATTATACTCTGAGCATTATGTACTATAGGAGCACCAATATCTAGTGCCTTCATTTGTTAAATGCAGAAATTTAGTACACCTCTTTCCTTGGTTACTTCGCTCAGATGATTCGTTGGAAGCGATTTTTCATAAATGAAGTAATGACATACTTTTGATTGAAAAGTCATCATGGGAGTGGAGAAATTAACTTTCTTATTGTTTTTAATTTTCCATTCTCCCCTTCCATCAGTCAAAAAAGCAATTACTTCATCCAGTGATGAGTCGGTCATCACGAATGCAGCATATTCACAATGAAATTCATTTATTAATCCATAAAATGCATTGATTCTCCTTCTAGAAAATTCAAATTGCTTACCTCTCACAAAGATGTGATCATCTGTAGTAAATCACAAGTTGGCATAGAAGTCTCGATATATTGGAACAATAGCTACTGCAGTGAAGTAGCAGAATCTCTCCTAATTTTTAGCAACGATCAACCTCACGATCTCGCCACCTGGGTTAGCAAATGCTCGTTCCCGAATCAATTTCCTTTAGCTCATTTTGGTATTATAGTTATGTTGAGCCTTATAATTGACAAATCTCCTTGCATCAAAATCTCCCATAAGCTTTTCTCTTTTCATATGGGATGCCATAGGAATTTCTACGGAAATCCAAATAAATTACAAAATAAAAAATCTAACTCCACAAGTAAGGTTACTTGAAAAGAAACTTTTCACCATGGATTTTCTTTAAATTTACAAAATTTGGATTTTCCATAATATGGGATAAATCCATGGTGAAAATAAAAAATTTCTAAATTAAAGTGAAGCTCTTACCAAAAGAAAATGAAATCTATGATCTTTAGTCCTTGAAATCTTCTCAAATCCACACAATGTCAAGCCCTAAGTTGAGGTTTAGAGGTAGGAGATGACTCAAGCAGTAAAAATAGAGTTTTATTGGGCTATTTCGTGGTTTTTAACCTAACTTGACGTTTTCAAGAATTTGGCCCCTCAGGCGCCAACGCCAAAATTTTTTCATATTTCATTTTTCTGTGGAAATCTACTACGTACAACATTACGTCAACCTCTAACTAACATAATTAAACACTTATACTCATAATTGAACAAGTTTTTAACACAAAATTTTCACAAACAACACAAAACACACATTTATATATAAAATCCATACTATTACAAACTTACAGTTTTCAAGCTAATAAATCTAATTCAGTGTCCAAAGCAAACCAAATATCTTAACAATGAAAAATAAGTTTCAAAATACTCAACAACTGACACAAATAAAGACCAACAATGAAAGTAAATGCAATCCAACATAGCACCATAACACAAGTAAGCAATACTAAATACTAAATACTCATTGTGTGCATAAAGTAAGTTCAAACAACTTCTTCGCTTTCATTCTCTTGTATGTCTCCCATGGATTGGTAGTGCACGTATAAGTTATAAAAATGTTGATAAGGAAATTTATCTGTCGAATCTTCCTCGATCCAAGCATGTTTCTTGAACATATGCACCAAACCATCTTCAATACATCTAGTGTGTTCAAAATATTCCATCCTCCAATCCAAATGATTCAACATTTCAGAAGCATTCCTAATTGAATGCATAAGGTTATGTACCTCTTTCTCTATCTTTTTGACCCTTTTCAAAAGTACATTCGAACTGAAGTAAGACTGAATAGGTGATGAGTTCTGGGATGATTGGTCCATCAATATATTCATATCATTCTCAATCCCCATTCTTATGCAGTTGTAATAAACTTCTTGGGCCAGAGGCTTCCAAGGAAGAAGCTCTTTTTCCCAACTTTCATAAGGCCCTTGCGATTGACTACACAGTAGGAAAATAGTAGATGGATGTCTCAATCCAGTAGTAGATCCATTGATGAACAAACCCAAAATATATTTCACAATTATTGCACCCACATCAATAGGTTTTCTAGTTTGAATACAATAATGCAAAATTGCACTCTCCTTATTCACCTTACTGATTTTCATGGTAGGAGTAGTTTTGATGCAATAAGGAAATTCCATGCCTTAGATGCAGGATTCAATAATGATGAATAAAAAATTACATTCCCATTATCTCTGGTCTCCCAATTTGCATCTTCATCAGTAAGAAATCAATAGAGTTCGTTCATATTTCTCTTAGAGGGGCAAAATTTTCATAGTGGAAAATAGGGAAACTTTAAATCATAAACATATCGTTTATTCTTGAAGGAGTGAATTGTACACACCTGCCTTGAACATAGACAATTACTTGGTTGATTCCATGAAGATTTGTGTAAAACTCTTTCACTACAGGGACAACTACACCGACAATGGTATAATAAAGCATTTCCCAACTTCTCTACGCAATAATCTCCTCCACTCGAGTATTCGATGCGTTGAATCCTCAATTCACAAATCCACTTTCCTTGATTAGCCTCTTCATAAGAACTCGATCATATAACTTCTGCACATCAAAATTGATAAACTTCCTTTGGCTGAAAATTCAATATCTCGTGGTTCTTTAGAGCGGGAAGCCATTGGATTTGAAAAATGCTGACTTTTCCTTCGCTTTCCCCTCTAAAATAAGTTTAGAAATCAATTTCTAGGAGTTATTAGGAAGGAAACCCGCCAAAAACCACCAAAAACTACCTTTTGAAGCGTCTTTAGTCGTTCCGGTTGCTGCGGTGCTGCAGGCGACAGCTCTCTGGAAAGAGATGTCTCAGACGCGAGTTCCAAAATTTGCACCGTCTCATTGTAAATCCAATTAAATCTCAAATCTTCCATAAA
>NW_018220509.1:0-1260 GCF_001263595.1 Phalaenopsis equestris
TCTTTCTCGCTCTCTCTCCCACTCTCTATCTATTTATCAATCTACACCTTATTACAACCCTCAAACGCTCCGTCCCTATGTCCCTTTTTCTCCTCCTCTCTATCTGCTTTCCTCTCTCTATCTCCCTCGCCCTTCCTTCTCTACTCTCTCTACCTTTTCTCATACATTTTCTCTTCTTTCTCTCTCTACCTCTCATATTCTCACTCAATTTCTCTCTGTTCTCGAGAGAGAGACTATGAAAAAGATAGAGCAAGTAGGATAGAAGGTGGAGAGAGACCATGAGAAAGATAAAGCAAGAGGGATAGAAGGGGGAGTGTTATAGAGAGAGTAAGAGAAACAAGAGATAGAGTGAGAGAGCGAGAGGAGGAGATAAAATGAGTGGGAGTGAGAGATATAAAGAGAAGATAGAAGGTGAAAGGAGAAATGATACATAAAAGAGAAGTGGAGAGAATAGAGAGATATGTAAGGAAGGATAGAGGATTGAGGGGGAGAGAGAATGAGAGATATCGGTGAGAGTGTGAGAGTGGAAGAGTGGAAGATGAGAGAAGAAAAAGAATAAGGGATGAAGAATGGGAGGGAGAAAAGATGGAGAAATTGAGTGAAAGAGATTGGAGTGGGGAAGGTAGAGAATAGAGTTTGAGAGACATGGAAGAGAAAGCAAGGGAGAGAGAGAATAAGAGACAGGGAGGGCAAGATAGGGAGAAGGAGAGTGAAAGGGACGACTTGAAGGTGTATGAAGAGAAGAGAACACAGAGAAATATAGTCAAAGAGATAAGTAGGGAAAAGAAGAGAGCAAAAAAGAGAGGGTAAGGGGGAGAGAGATAAAAAGAGAGCAATGAAGAGTGAGTGAGGGAGAGCAAAGCAACGGTTAGCAAATAAGTGATAGAGAGGAGGAGATAGTGGCTGGGAGCACACTTAAGAGAGAGAGGAAAAATGGGAACAAGTGAGAGAGTGTGTGGGTGAGAGCAAGCGAAATAGAAAGGTAAGGAGGGAGGAAGAGAGAGAATGAGAAGAAAAAAGAGAGTGGGGGAGAGAGAGAAGAGAGAGAGGTAATTAGGGAGGGATAGAGAAACAAATAATAAGGTTAAGAGAAAGAAAAGAGAGAAATGAGAGAGGGAGAGAATAAAGATAGTGATAAAAGAGAGAAGAAGCTGGAGATTGAAAAAGGGTCAAAGAAAAAGAACGAGGGAAAGATGGGGATAGAGAGAGTAAAAGTGAAAGAGTAATAGTGAGAGAGAGAGTGGGAGGGAGCAAGAGAAA
>NW_018220509.1:3531-4107 GCF_001263595.1 Phalaenopsis equestris
GCAAGTGAGAGAGTGGAAGAAATGGAATTAGAGAAAGAGAGATATAGAGACAAGAGAAAGAGAAAGAAAGGTAGAAATAGAGCAAAAAAGGGAAAGAGAGAGAGAAACTGTAGGAGAGATCAAGGGGAGAGTATAGATGGGAGGGAAAGCGAAATAAAGAGGAGATAAAGTGGGGAAAAAAAGGGAAGTAGGGAAGGAGTGTTTAACGGTTGGAATGAGGGAGAGATAGAAAAATAGATAGAGAGTGGGAGAGAGGGCATAAAAGAGAGAGATATGGAGAGCGAGAGAAAAAAAGCGAGTGCAGAGAGTGAGAGAGTCATAGAGAGTGAGAGAGAATATAAGAGAGAGATGAGCAATAGAGTGGTAAAAAGAGAGGGAGGGAAGGAGAGTGAGATAATGGGATAAAGGATATGAAAGATGGAGGGAGAGCGATACAAAGAGAGTGTGGATGTAAGGGAGGGATTATGGTAGGAAAGATAGAGAGAAAAGAGAGAGAGAGAGACTGTAAGAGAGATAAATGGAGGGAAAGAGAGAGGAAAAGCGAAAGAGAGGGAGAGAAGGGGAGAGAGAGTTAGA
>NW_018220509.1:4289-5035 GCF_001263595.1 Phalaenopsis equestris
GAAAGTGAGATAAAGAGATAAAAGAATTGAAGGAAGGAGGGAGAGTGGGATTGGGGGAGGGGGGAGGGGGAGAAGGAGGGAGGGAGAGTGAAGCGAGTAAGAGTGAGAAGGAGATGATTAATAAAGATAGAAGTAAGAGAGAGAGAAAGATAGTGAAGGAGAGAGAATGTAAGAGAGATAGAGTGAACAAGCAAGTGAGAGAAACTGAGATAGGGAGTTTGAGAGATGGAGAGAGAGATGAGAGAGGTAAAGAGTGTGGGAGAGATAAAGGGAGGGAAAAAAGAGAGAGAGATATGAAGAGAGGCAAGGTAGAGATCGGAAAAGAGAAAGGTTCAGATAGACAAAAAAGAGGTAGGGTTACACAGAATGAAAGAGAGTGGGAGAGAGAGAGAGAGAGTGAGCTAGGGAGGGAGAGAGTGTGAGTGAGGGAGAGAGAGAAGGAGAGAGGGATGCAGAGAGGTAGGGAGAGTGGGAATGCGAGAGTGAGAAAGATTGACGTAAGACACAGAGATAAAGAGAGATAGGTAGAGATTGCAAGAGAGGGGTGTGGGAGAGATGAGAATGAGAGAGAGCAAGAGCAACCGAGGGAGAACAAGTGAGAGAGAGTGAGCAATGGAATTAGAGAAGGAGAGATAGAGAGACAAGTGAAGGAGAAAGAAACATGGAAATAGAGCTAGAAAGAGTAAGAAAAAGGAGAGAAAGATAGAGAGAGTTAAAAAAGAGAGAAGAAAGAATGAAAGAGGTTG
>NW_018220509.1:5334-7602 GCF_001263595.1 Phalaenopsis equestris
AAAGAGTGTTGGAGAGAACACGAGAAATTGAGAGATAGAGTAAAAAGCGAGTGACAAAGAGTGAGAGAAATGATAAGAGAGAGATGAGCCATAGAGAGGTAAAAAGAGAGGAAGGGAGGGAGAGTGAGATAAAGAGATAAAAAATGTGAAGGAGGGAGGGAGAGTGAGATAGAGAGAGTAGGAATGAGGGAGGGAGGGAAGGAGTTTGAGAAGATAGATACACGGGAGAAAGAGAGAGGGATAGAGGAAGAGTGAGAGAGAGATAGAGGGAGGGAAGCAGAGAGGGAAAAAGAACAAGAGGGCGAGAAGGGAAGTTAGATAATAGAGAGAGAGTGAGAGAGATTGAGAGAGAGCAGCAGAGATGAATAGAGAAAAAGTGGAAGGGAGAGAGAAAATGGTTTGAAGAAGATAAAGAGAGGAGGGAAAGGAGGGAGAGGGAAATAAAGAGAGCAAAAAAGATAAGGAGGGGGAGAAAGAGGGACGTAGGTAGGGAGTTTTTGAGGGTTGGAATAAAAAGAGAGAGAGGGAGCGGAAAAGTGAGCAAACGAGCGAGAGAGAAAGTAAATAGAGTAAAAAAGATAATAAGAGGGAGAGAATGATAGAGAGAGAGCAAGCGAGAGAGGTAAATATTGAGGGAGGGAAGGAGAGTGAGACACAAAGAGAGGAAGTCAGGGAGGGAGGGAGGGGAAGAGAGTGGAGTGAGCGAGAGATAGGACTAATAAAGAGAAGAATAAGAGGGAGATCATAAAAGAGAAGGAGAGAAAATGAGAAAGATAGAGTGCTCAAGAGATAGAGTGCTCAAGCGAGTGAGAGGGATAGAAAGTGAGAGGTGGAGAGATGAAGGGAGAGAGATAGAGTGAGAGACAAAAATGGAGAGGAGAGATGAGAATAAGATAAGTATGAAGAGAGAAAAAAGAGAGGGTGCGTCAAAGAGGGATAAAGAGAGTTGGGGAGAGAGAGAGTGATCAAGAGAGATTGAGGGAGAGAGAGAGAGAAATAAGGAGATGGAGAGAGAGTTTGTGTGTGAGTGAGGGAGAAAGAGGTGAACAGTGGCTTAAAACATAGAGAGATAGGTAGGGAGTGAGAGAGAGAGGGGTGGGAGAGATGAGGAATTAGAGGTGAGAGAAGAGAGGGCGGGAGAGGTAGAGTAAAAGAGCGAGAGGGAGAGACAAATAAAGGTTTGAGAGAAGAAAGTGAGAGAAAATGGAGGGAAATAAACAGAAGAAAGGAGATTGAAAGGGAGAGAAAGGGGGATGTGGGGTGGGAGTTTCTGAGGGTTAGAATGGGGGTGAGATATAGAGAGATAGAGAGTGAGAGAGAAAGAATATAGAGTGAGAGGGAGAATAAGAGAGATATAGAGAATAGAGAGTGAAAGTGAGTGTTAGAGAGGTATTGGGGAGAGAGAGACGGTGAGAGCGAGTAAAGGGAAGCAAACAAATAGATTCAAAGAATAGGTGAGAGAAGAGGGGGCGGGAGAGGTAGAGTAAAAGAACGAGAGGGAGAGACAAATAAAGGTTTGAGAGAAGAAAGTGAGAGAAAAAGGAGAGAAATAAACAGAAGAAAGGAGATTGAGAGGGAGAGAAAGGGTGATGTGGGGTGGGAGTTTCTGAGGGTTAGAATGGGGGAGAGATATAGAGAGATAAGGAGTGAGAGAGAAAGAATAAAGAGTGAGAGGGATAATAAGAGAGAGATAGAGAGAGAAAGTGAGTGTTAGAGAGGGATTGGGGAGAGAGAGACGGTGAGAGCGAGTAAAGGGGAGCAAACAAATAGATTCAAAGAATGAAAAGATAGAGAGAAAGAGGGGTGGAGTGAAAGGGAGAATGACTACAAAAGATAGATAGAGAGATACCCCAGAGTGATGGGGAGAAGAGAGAGACCAAGAGAGAGAGTAAGAGAGAGGGAGAGGCAAGGAAAGAGAAAGAAAAATTAACAAAGTGAGAGAAAGAGAGAGAGACAGATAGACAAAGAGAGAATGAGAGAAGAGAGAGAGAGACTATCCTTCTAACTCTAAGGAGTGGATGATGTCTCTGTGTATGTTTCTCATTTATTCTCTTGCTCTATCTTCTCTTTCTTCGACTATATCACTAAATAGGGGAGAGAAAGGAGAGAGATAAAAGAAGGAGAGAGAGCAAAGAGAGAATAGAAAAAGTGATAGAGTAGGTGAGAGAGAGGAGATACAAAATAAAAAAGCATGTTAAGAAATAGAAAGAGTGGGAAGAGAGAAAAAGAGGCTTAGAGAGCATGAGAGAGATGGAGTGAGAGAGTAAA
>NW_018220509.1:8428-9341 GCF_001263595.1 Phalaenopsis equestris
CTAGCACCATCTCACTCTCCTTCTCTCCCTCTCCTTTTTTTTACCTCTCTCCTACTCCATCACTGGATATAAGGAGAGAGAATGACGAGAGAAGAAAGTAAGGTTCCCTCTATTACTCCCCTCTTTAACTCTCTTTCCTTCTTTCTACCTCCCTCTCTCTATCTTTCTCTTATCTTTCTCTTTCCTTTTCTCTCTCCAACTCACCTTCTCTTCTCGCTATCACTCTCTCCGTCTTTCCCTTCCTTCCCTCTCGTATGCTCTCTTCCTCTCTATTATATTCTCTCTCACTTTTCTCTCTTGATCTATTTCTTAATCACTTTATCCCTCCCTCTTGGCACCTCTCTGTCAGAGTAAAGAAGTAGAGAGTGAGAAAGAGAGTGAAAAAGAGAAATAATTTGGAGAAATAATTTGAAAAAGTTATATTCTCTCTCACTTTTCTCTCTCAATCTCTTTGTCTCTTTCTAGAGAGTGCAAGAGAAAAAAAAGAGGACAAACATAAAGTTCTTGAGAGATATAGAAAGAGCGAGAGAGGTAAGAGAGAGAAAGGGAGAGATGGATTGAGAGAAAGATGAGAAGGGAGAGAGATTTTAAGGGTCTTTTTTCGTCCTCTCCCACCCTTGCTCTAATCTATAGATCACTCTCCCTCTCTTCATGCATCTATCAACCAATCTCTCTCTATGTAGAGATGCTCTCTTTTTCGTTCTCTCCCTCCATCCTTTTTTTCTCTCTCAATCTCTTTGTCTCTTTCTAGAGAGTGCAAGAGAAAAAAAAAAGGACAAACATAAAGTTCTTGAGAGATATAGAAAGAGCGAGAGAGGTAAGAGAGAGAAAGGGAGAGATGGATTGAGAGAAAGATGAGAAGGGAGAGAGATTTTAAGGTAAGAGAGAGAGAAAGAGATTAAGAGAGAAGTAT
>NW_018220510.1:0-209 GCF_001263595.1 Phalaenopsis equestris
CCCTCGACATACCGATGTCTCTACTAAGACGGCCCGTCCTGAGGCATCATTGTCAAAGAAGAAGAGAGTATGGGTTCCCAAGGTCGCTGCACCGATACAGTTCAGTGAGCCTGTATGACAGGAAGTAAAACCAGTGCCTGAAATATCTGACATCGTCGCGACAATAGCCAACGAGATGGAGGAACAAGTTGGGGAGGGGATTTCCATCA
>NW_018220510.1:225-848 GCF_001263595.1 Phalaenopsis equestris
AGGTCCTCCAGATCTTAAAACAATCGATAATTGAAGAAAAAGTTGAGAAACTCAGGATTGAGATTTCTGAGTTGGCTCGAGAACACGGAGTTTCCGTCGATAGTGACAATAAGGATTTTGATTACAATGATTACTTAGAGGAAGATTACATGGATGTCCATGTGATTGAAACCAGAGCTACCACATCGGCGCGCGAGGCTCAACCACACACTGAAGAGAACGCCGTAGATGAGCTGCGTAGGGTTATCCTCCTCAGGGATGAACAAGTTGTTCTACTGGAGAAAAGAATAGAATAAATGACTGCAGTTATGACCGCCATGGCCCCATTCAGGGGAAATCACAAGCACCATAATTGGCTTCTCCAGAAATTAACCAGCCAAAAATCATACACATCGCAGATGAAAGAAGGGAGGCTACTTTGACAGACAAAGAAGAACAACCAAAGAAGGAGTCTCCATCAAGTGTCATGCCAGAAAAAGAGTTCAAGCAAATTGTTGAACAAGTACGAGATGCTTTAGCCCAGTCCAAGGGCGGTGCATCAATTTTAAAGGGTAGGCCTTATCCGGAGGAGTTTGATGCCGTGCCTTTCCCCAAGGGTTTTGATTCAAGATATTCGATGGGAC
>NW_018220510.1:1411-1744 GCF_001263595.1 Phalaenopsis equestris
GTCACAGTACTCTCAGAAACAGCGCAGTCAATCCAACCAACCGCCGTCTCAGGAAGGATCACCTCGAACAACGGGTAGAAGAGTAACCCTGTTAGAAGGACAGAAAGTTGTTTACTCCTTCAAAGATGAAGCCGTACTTAAAATATTTAAAAGCTTGATGAAGAAGCCAGAATTCAAGCTGCCCGATCCAAAGAAACCCGAAGAGGTGGATAAGAAGAATGAACCAAATTATTGCCCGTACCACCGGTTTCTTGGGCACACTATAGACAAGTGTTTCGTCTTTAAAGACTTGCTCGAGAAGAACCTCAAGGAAGAGAATATAACAATCCCGAA
>NW_018220510.1:1887-2289 GCF_001263595.1 Phalaenopsis equestris
TACAAATACTGAAGAAGGATGGAATGAGGTATGGAGTAGATCATCCAAGAAGATACTAAACAAGCTATAGTCTGCATCAAAACAAGCCTCCATTCAGAGTCTGCAGCATACCGAGCCCGAGATGAAGATTTCACCAGAAAATCCGTCATCGTCCAGGACAAAGAACAAGAAAAAGAGGAGCGCCACTGCCAAGATCGATAGCACAGGGGTTAGGATAGGGGCTGCCTCTACTAGATTGGTTGTCTCGGATTCGGGGAAGAAAATCCTCGAACCATTGACTTTGTATGATTATCTTTTTGTCTCTCGGTGGTCTTATGAATATAATGGTTGTGATTTCAACTACGTTATGGCTATTTCTGGTAATAATGTGACTGATTATAATCAAGCTAGTTGCGATCTCGA
>NW_018220511.1:0-1036 GCF_001263595.1 Phalaenopsis equestris
TATGGTGAATTCTTTGACTTATAAATCACAGTAGAAAAAAAAATCAAATAATTTTGATCTTTATGTTCTTCAAATTAAATATTTTAAGCAAATTGGAGTTTGCTTAAAATAGTGAGGTTTTGATTTTTAAAAATCATGAAATTATTTTTTAAGACTACTCTAGCCATTGGGAACTCATATGAATTTTTGTAGAATTTTCTAAGCCACATATAATTTTCTATAATTATTTGATTAGAAAATTCATAACAACTTAGAAAATTAAGATCTCTGTCTAGAGATATTCTATGTCTTTGGAAAAATGTTCAAATTGTGCATCTAGACAGAGGCTACAACATATAAAAATTTAGAGTCAATGTGATAATTCCATATGAATGTACAATTGAAAAACCCCTAACCCTAATTCATTTTTTTAAAATAATTTATGCATCAAATTAATGTGAAAAAAATTTCACATGGTTCTCTTCTGTTCACTAAGCAAGAGGGTATTTTTATTTTATTTTTGTGAGTTTTCTACACAAAGATATGGATTTTTGAAGTTTATGAGTTATTTTCTGAATTTATTAAATATCCTATTTATTTATTCAAACGCGGGCTGACTGGATCCTCGGATTCGTCGAAAAGCCACGCGGCGCGCTCCTATTCGACGCCGCCTTCTGAGTCAGCTGCCATGTGGCGCGTGGTATTGTATCGAAGGCTGATCCGGCTTGATGTCCACCGTCCATTTAATACACGCGAGAATGGACAGCATCCGTTCATCATCCCCAACGGAATGATCCCGTTCCCGTCCACACTAAAACCTTAAAATCTCGGCCTAGACTCAACCAAATCGCTTCGGGTTTGATTCTATGGACTCATCTAAGTGAGACGAACATATACATACGGTTAAGATACCATTAAATCAAGCTTAAGCAAATGGAGAATCAAAATAAGCTCGGGAGGAGGGGAAGTTTTATACCTTTGCTCTGAGAAGGGAAGCTTCAATCAGAGGTGCTTGGTAAGTTTGTTGGGGTCCAAGGAGGCTATGGATTGAGTCCCT
>NW_018220511.1:1975-2494 GCF_001263595.1 Phalaenopsis equestris
TAGCTTTGGGCTAAGCTCAAATTGATTGTTTTGTTTGATGTAAATTGTCATGATTAACAACTTTCTTGAAGGATTAAAGTTGTTTTGAAGTTGATTTGATGGTCAATTTGAATGGGTTTTGATGGGTTTGGATTTAGACCTAAATTAAGCATGTAGGGCTAAACTTGGGTCAAACTTGAGCTAGCTTTTAGTTAAGTCCGAATTGATTGTTTTATTTGGTGTAAAACATCATAATGAACAATTTTCATGAAGGATGAAAATTATTTTGAAGTTGATTTGGTGGTCAATTTGGATGGATTTTGATGGGTTTGATTTTAGACCTAAATTTAGCATTTAGGGCTAAACTTGAGTCAAACTTGAGCTAGCTTTGGGCTAAGTCCAAATTGATTGTTGTATTTGGTCACAGATGACCTTATAAAGGATTTTCAACAAAAATTGGATGTCAATTTGAGGTTTAGGGCATTCAATTGTTGAGATTTGGGGTGTTAGCCAATATTGGGGCTAATTGGGGGTTTTGGT
>NW_018220511.1:2522-26625 GCF_001263595.1 Phalaenopsis equestris
AATTGGGAATATTTTGGATTTATTGGGATTTTTTGGGAATTTTTGGAATTTTTGGATTTTTGGGCCATGGAGGGGCATTTTGGTAATTTGGCCATTTTTTGGAAATTTTTGTCAGTTTTGGAAAATGTGGATATATTCAAAGTGTTTGGAATGAGTTTTGATCAGTTTTGAGTATTTTGGCCAAAATTCCCCCAAGGGCAGTTATGTAATTTGGAGGTGCCTAGGGGCAAAAGACCAAGTTGGGCATTTTCAAGTGCAATTGGGTAGAGAACCGTTTTGATTGAGTCATGAACCAATGAAATCTCATTTTGAGTCCCCATATATTGGTCTTAGCCAAGGTATTGTGAGGGTATTGTGAAGATAAGGTGAAGGTATAATGTACCTCCAAACCAACACCCAGGGTCAATCCTAAGGCCAAGTAACCCTATAGGAACTCTTCTGGAGTTCCCCCATAATGATCTTATCTTCTAAATATTAGATTTAGGACCAATATGTAGAACTTCAAGTCGAGTAAAAAAGAAAAGTTTTGAGTTTCTAATGGTGAGGGTACCTTTTCTAGTTTTCTAAGACTAGTCAATAGGAAAGCCCTGTGGCTAGACCTAGGCTACTAAAGAAGTTTCTAGACCTCAACCAAAAGTGAGGTCAACAGGTACTTAAAGTTTCATATGATAAGTTAGAATCAATCATATGCTCTAATGAACTTTCCTCACTTATTAGAGTAAATTGAGGCTGGTTCATTCCAAATTGATCCATTTTCCTTGATATTGTAGCAACCTGAGATGCAAGAATTGCAATCGCATCTGTATCATGAACACTGGCTACATTTTTAGGATTTACCCTTGTAGAGGACCATTGAAATTCATTTGTAGCCATTCTTCAATTAACGTATATTCTTTATTAAATAATTTTGACATTAATGATCCTCTAGTAGCAGCATCAATTGTAAACCTAAGAGATTCTACTAACCCATTGTAAAAAGTTTAAATGATTAACCAATCGGGCAGAGCATGGTGTGGACACTTTCTTAGGAGTTAAATCTTTCACAAGCTTTGTATATTGATTCCCCTTTATACAGACAAAATGAGATAATATCGTTTCTAAGTTTAATAGTCCTTGAAGGTGGAAAATACTTAGCTAATAATTTCTGAGTTAACTCCTCCCAATTTTTAATAGAGTTGGACACTAATGAGTATAACAACATTTTAGCCTTATCGGTGAGAAAGGAAAGAAATAGCCTTAGTCTAACAGCATCGTTTGACATGCCATTATAACGAAATGTAGCACAAAGTTCTAGAAAACTGGATAAGTGTAAATAGAGATCCTCTGAAAAAGTTCCCCCAAAGTGGTTGTTCTGCACCAACTGGATAATCTCTAGATTTATTTCAAATGAGTCAGCTTCTATGACAGGGGTTTTTATATTTGAGTGAATTTCATCTGTCGTAGGATTTATATAATCCCTTAAAGATTTATGCCGATTTTCCAAGTTATTATTTTGAATGTTTTTCATTTCCATTTCTAGTTTTTCAAATCCTTTCTATTTTTTTATTTTTTTCCTTCTTTATAACATAGGATCATAAGGCACAAGTCTTATGGCTCCTTTATTTCGTATATGCAGCACAAAAAATAATACATTAACAATTAAACAACTAAAATAAAAGATATATTCAACACAACAAAACATTTTCAAAAACACCTTGTTTTTGACACAAACAGTTTTTTCACAACATTTTTTCATACAGTTTTTTCACACAACATTTTTTCATACAAAAAACACTTTTCACACAAAAATAGTTTTTACGTAACTACAATTTTCCAAGTCTAAGCCACATTACTTCAACTAAAATTCTCTTAAAGTTCTTACAGAAGTTTCCCCAGCAAAGGCGCCTAAAACTTGATGCACCCCTAGTGTGTGTTTTTTTTCTACGTGTTTTATGTCAATTCAATTCCCGTGAGACGGTGCCAAAGACTTGACTCAACCCATAATTACGCAATAATTTAGCTTTCAAAAGAAGGCCAAAAATTTTACCCAATTTATATTTAGCAGCTAATATACAAAATTGAAACATAATGAAATATAGCAACTAGTTCACACACGATGGGTTCTACGCAAGTGCACGTATCCCTTCAAGTAATATAGGACTTTTTGATTAAGCCCCGAATAGCGATCCCATGAGGAAGCAAGGAAAGATGAAGGAAAGATGTCCTTAGAAGGAAAGATGTCCTTAGTCAAATTCCAGTCTACTACTATTAGACTTAGTTTGGAATGTCGGTTAAAATGGTGTTTTATCTAGCAACTACTCCTGAATGCAAATGCTAAATGTAAGGATTGTAACTATTCCTAAATGTTCTAAGGATAACCTATTTTAGATGAGTTGGTTTGGAGAACTTTAAGATGTTAAAAACTAGTATTCTTATGTAGCAAATTGGATAATGTAAAGGAATGAGATACATTAAATATTTTATTGCCAAATAGGATCAATTTTAATTCTCTACCCTGATTTAGTGTTATAGAAAATCATTGGTTAATCTTAGGATTAGTCCCTAAATTTGTGGAATTTGTGGCTACTAAATTTGTGGCTAGGCTAGGAGGATACTGGCTCCCACTCCAAAGGTCCCACTTCCCTTTCCCTAAAGGCTAACTGTCCCTTTATTTTTTAAACACTAAGATTGAATAGGGGATTTTTAGTCTGTCATCCTAGAAATCTCCAATTCTACACCCAACAAAGTATATTTTCCTATTTATTTGAACTTAATCCCATGAACAAAATACTCTTTCTTGGACTTAAATGTGATTCTCACTCTGTTGTAGAACTCATACTCCATTTCCTGAATCATATGTTTCACAATATATTTTAACAATTTAATCGGCCAGATCAAAAAGTAAATTAGGTGTGGAGTTGAAAAATCATCATAATTTATAATTAAACCTTCTTCTAGCATGCATCCCAATATCCTAAACATGAATCCTACTTATTACAAAAAAAGTAAAAGGAAAATAACGGCATAATCTTCTCATGCCACTATTTCTAAAAAAGAAGAAAGAGTAAGAGAAACACATCACAAAGCACGAAGAAAGCACAACGAAAAACTTCATTAAATCAAAGAAAATCTACTAGATAAGTGTTTACAAAATCATAAGATAATGAAGAACACAATACTTAGCTTTTTCCCCTTGAAAGAAAGATGAAAATCTCTCCCACAAAGTCTCCCGCTGATTCATGCAATGCTAGAACATTCCCTTACAGATCACCAATCTCTCCAAAAAGCAATCTCTCCAAAAAGGTAGAAATCTACATTTTTACTCTTATTCTAAGATCTCTAAACATTATCCACAATTCCTCACTCACACACTCCACCTTTTGTGACATAAAAGCACTCTATTATAGTGTAGGGACGAATTTCCAAGAGATGCCTCAAGCAATCTTCCAAAAAGCGTTCAAATACATTGAATCTTCTAGAAATTTATCGAGGATCTCGTCCAAACTATCTTGGACACGGTCGACGCCATTTTGGGCACTGTCGGCGCCATTTTGGGCGTTTTTGGTGCTATTTTGGTGTCTTTTTCCGCTCTCTGGCGCTGTCGGCGCTGGTTCTGGCGCCGTCCGCGCCCACCCTATGCAGCTCTACCACTTTGCTTTGTTTGGATCTGTTTTAGCTCTATTTTATCCCGTTTTAGTTGTGTTGCGTTCCTAACAGATAGACCTACAAAATAAATATAAAAACAACCTTCCTTTAAAGTGTAATTTCATTCAAAAATATGTGAGAAGTGTAAAAGAGATTAAGCATTGAAAGACATATTGAAATGTGTCACGACAGAATTTTCTTTTTTTGCTCATTTTTTTCTCTAAATTGCACCATTTTTGCTTCTTTTTCTTCAAAACTCCATTTATTATCCTTAAAACCAAAATTATATAAAATATCTTCATTTAAAGTGCAATATCATTGAAAATCACCAAATATAGGCATTAAAAGTATATGAAAATTTAAATTTTTTTAGGTGTATCAATAAGCAAATAAATTTTTCTTTTCATTACGTCAACATGAAGGTTTTATAGCCAAAGATTTTATAGAAGTGGTAGTGAACGGAACAAAACCTAGCTCTGATATATCCCTATCAAGCACCATATTTAGAGCCCCTTAGGAGTCTTAGAAAGACTCAAAGGTCTGCAACACGAAGCGTAAGTACCTCGACCTTGCAGTAGGCTAATGTGTAGACCTCAGTCTTTTATTGCTAGGTCTATGCATGTGAGGAACGTACAAGAGCTGCTCCGTGATCTGCTTGAATGACTCACAGATCCGGGCTAAGAACTTCTCCCGGGAAACTGGGCCCTTCCCTCGTTGGGAGGAAACTGCCCCGTAAATCTTCTTCGTGAGAAGACTCATGATAGAATGATCAATCTGGATTGTGGGCTTAAGAGAGCCTAAATGTTGAGGCTGAGTGCGTCTACTAGTAAACTTGGCGGGGATGTGGTTCACACAGCCAGAAAAAATAACAAATCTATTTTCAGCTAAGGGAATCAAAGACTACACTTGAGTTGAAACTAGATCATTAGTAGGAACATGTGTTGACCTCATTTTTGGTGAGGTCTAGTCTTCCTCTGAGTACTTAGGATCTAACCATAGGACTTTCTCTCAGACTATCCTAGAGGACTAGTGATGGAACCCACGCCTTTTAAGATTTCAAACCTCCTCCTAGCAATTTTTAAAACCTCACATGGATGCTTATAAACCTCAAGCACTTGGAAGGTTAGGACCAACATGTGAAAACTCAAGGATGAGTTCCTATAGAATTATGAGGCCTTAGGGACACTCTGTTGACCCTTGGTGCTTTGGGGCATTCCACTTCACAAACGCACCTCAGATCCTCCCTCCTTTGAGGTTCACAGTACTACTTGACCCTTTTGGAATGTGACACGCCCCAAAATTACATGTTTTTATCTATGTGTTTCATGCTTATTTTTAAGAATATTGCGCTTTATTGAAAGGTATTTTGTGTGTTTTTTATTTTAGATGAAAGAAATGGAGTTTAAGAAGAAAAGGAGCAAAAAATGGAGCAAAAGTGGGTTAAAAGAAGCCAATGACACAAAAGGTGACCTGACGCCTGGATGTTCTAGAAGGTCGGTGCTTAGGTGCAACGGTTGTGTGCCTACGCTCCAGAAACGTTTTGCCCAATATTCATTGAATTTGGATGAATTTCAAAAAGGCACCTTAAGTGACCCTTGGTTATTTTCAATGTTCTATATATAGAAGACATTTCTACATGTTTAAAAGGGGGAAAAATGAGAAAAACTTTCTTTTTTTAGTATTTTAAACCGCTATAGGGGTCGGCGGCCACTATAGTGGGAGTGTGGTGATTATAGAGTTTTGTGCGAGTCTTGTGGAGTCAAGTTTTGTCGGAAAACTTTATAGGATTGCTTAGGGAGAAATTTAAGATAAGTATTTGTACCTCTGTTTAAAATTTTTCTTATAAACTTGGTTTTTTATATATATGATGTTTTGCTTTGTTATCTTCATTATTTCTGAGTAGTTTTCTTGTCTTTCTCCTTGTAATAAGAAGTAAATGATGTGTGGGTTTAGAATATTTTAAAGATGTCTTTTATTTAAAAAAATTGTGATGGTATTTTCTCCAGTTCTTCATTTATTTTACAAACTGTCCATTTGTGATGTTAAAACCTTTTACGAAACATAATAACCCGAGAGGGCTATGATTTCACCAACTAGTGACTACCACACTAAACCTAGGAATAAAGGGATGCCAAATCTAGGGGGTGCAAATAAGTAAGGAGATAAGTTTTGATGGGCGAAGAATTGGTGTTTCTATGGTGACAGGGTAGATCCTTTACAAATTTGTTCTATTGTTGGAAGTAAGGGTCCCTGGTACGTCTTATAGAGAGAGCACACAAGCTGGAACTAACTTTAGATGAGCCAATGTTCATTATGCTCAGAAGGGGTAAAGAATAGGTGTGCTCTTATTTGTCACAATACCTCATTTTAAGCTTTAATCATTTGATTCCTGCACTGATTTACATTCACTTTGCAAGGGGAAAGATTTTTTTTTAACTGTACTTCTTTACACATTTTAATTTAGAGACTTTGCATTTACTTTTAGTAGAAGTGGCCACTTTAATTACACCCTTTTACAAATAGTTCGATGTTTTTCTACTGCAAATTTAGTTTACAGTTTAAGTAGAGATATTTCTAAGTTAGCATAGTAAAATCCTTATTTCCCCGTGGGTTCGATACTGGGGTTTTTAAGGAAAACTCTATATTACTTGAAACGATACGTATACTTGCGTAATACCCCTAGTGTATAAACTATTAATCAAAAATTTTATATTTTATAACATATCGATTTTGCAACTAGCCATTGAATATAAATTAGGTCAACATTTTGGACATTTTTTTGGACTTAAATAAATATGTAATTACAGGTTGGGTCAACTTTTTGGCGTCGTTGTTGGGAAAATAACAAAATTTTTAAACATAGAGATTTTTATTTTTATTTGACCGTAGATTTATTTTGGGAGAATTGTATTTTATTTTATCAGTATTTATTTATTTTCTAAAAATATAAAACATAAAATATATAAAAATTGAAAAATTCTAAAATTCTAAAAGAAATTGAAAAATAAAAAAAATAAAAAATATTTTTATTTTAAGAGTTTTGTTTTGTTTTTTAATTTCTGAATTTTAATTGTGCATGTGTAGTTCGAGATTTGAAGTTTTGGTGCCCTATGTTTCTAAGTTAGAACGAACTACTAGAAAAATTCAAAAATGAAAAGAACTTCATAATTTTCAAGAAATGACAAACACATCACAAAATCACTTAAATAACTAAACTATTGAAAATGAACATCATGATTTACCAGGTCGTTTAAGGGACTATGCAAACCTTACAACAGATAGAATTTACTCAAGTATATAAACCACTATTTTAGGAGCTAACTCATTTGAACTTAAGTCTGCTATTATACAAATTGTACAAAACAATCAGTTTGGGGGAACACCATCTGAGAATCCAAACTTACACTTTAAAAGCTTATTAAAATTGTGTGTTACATTTAAATATGATGGCATATCAACTAATGTTATTAGACATAGAATTTTCTTTTTTCCTTAAAGGATAAAGCTAAGATGTGGTTAAATTCATTAGCAACCAGATCTATTAGAACTTGGGGGGGGGGGGGTTTGAACAAAAATCCTTGGCTAATTACCTTAAAAAACTGTTAAGCTTAGAAATAATATTGTCTCTTTTAATCAGTATGAAGGTGAGTCAATATATGAAGCATGGGAACAATTTAAGGAACTCCTTAGAAAGTTTCCACATCATGTCTTGCCAGACTGGTTAATTAATCAAAAATTTTATAATGGTTAGTAGGATCCCTTAGATCTATTATTGATGCTATTGCTAGAGGATCATTAATGTCAAAATCATTTGATGAAGCTTATGCATTAGATGAAGAGATGACTACAAATAATTTTTAATGGCCATCTGAAAGGGTAAATCCTAAGAAAGTAGTCAGTGTTCATGATAATGGTGTTATTTCTATATTGGCATCTCAAGTTACTGCAATATATAGGAAGTTAGATCAATTTAGAATAAACTTTTCAAACACCTCATGTGATAGAATAAAACTCATTAGGCCAGATGATTGATTCTCAACCATCATCACAGACTTTAAATGTAATTAACAATCGATGCAATAACCCATATTTTAACTATTACAACCCAGGTTGGAAAAATCACCCTAACTTTAACTGAAATAATAATTACGGTGGTGGAAATTAGCAATGGGGGAACAATCAAGCAAACCCATTAGGAAACATGAATAACTAGCGTAGTGGTAGTTATAGACCTTCTTATCCTTTAGGATTTACAGATAACCAACAACTTAAGGAGAAGACGTTTTCTATAGAAGAAGTCGTGCTATAGATGGGGAATCAATTACAAAGTCAAAGTGCTGCCATAAGAAAGATTGTGAATCAATTGAGACAAATCGCTAATGCACTTAGCAATAAGCCTCAAGTAATGCTTCCTAGTAATGATGAAATAAATTCTAAGAAAAGAATAAGGAGCAAAAGCAAGTTAAAGCTATCCAACTTAGGATTGGAAGGGAATTAAATGTTGGAATTTAAAAGGAGATCAAAGTTGAGAAGGAGAAAAAAGAAATTGAAGCACGTGAAGAGACTGTTCCTAAGGAGGTAGAAAAGCCTACCTCTCCAACTAAGATTAATATAGAAAGACCACCACCGCCATTTCCTCAATGACTTAGACATTAGAAGTTGGTCAGCCATTTTCAAGATTTTCTTAGATTTTTAAAAAGCTTACGATTAACATTCCTTTTGTTGAAACCTTAGAACAAATGCCAAGTTATGCTAAACTTAAGAAAGAAATTTTAATCAAAAAGAGGAAATTTAAAGATTATGAGATTTTTGCACTAAGTGAAGAATGCAGTGCAATAATTCAGAAAAGGCTCCCTCAAAGACTCAAAGATCCTTGTAGCTTCACTATATCATGTGCAATTAGTGATAGATTATGTGGAAAAGCTTTATGTGATTTAGGAGCTAGCATTAACCTTATGTCATTGTTTATATTCAGAATTAGGTTTAGGAGATATTTCTCCCACTACTGTAACCCTTTAGTTAGTTAATCAATCTATTATTTATCCTAAGGTGGTCATAGAAGATGTACTTATAAAAGTGGATAAAATTTATCTTTCCTGTGGATCTTATTGTTCTAGATATGGAGGAAGATAAATAAATACTTATCATTTTGGGGATACCTTTTCTATCCACTGGATGAGCAATGATAGATGTGCAAAAATGAGAGTTGACTATGAGAGTTAATGACTAAAAAGTTACTTTTAATGTGCTAAAATTGATGGAGTATCCAGATATTAAAAAAGATAATAATGTTATAGAATGGATACTATTGATTATTTAATTAATAGTCATTTCAGAGAGAGCTATGAAGTCAAAATACATAAATGAGAAATGGAGGATGAAAATGAAATTAATTTGCAAGATAAATCAGAAGAGATAAATACTAAGAAATTAAATTATGTTCAGGAAAGTTTTGAGATTTTGAACACTACTGAAAATAAAAACCTTTGATTCCTTTAACAGAAAAACCTCCCAAACTTAAGATTAAAGTGCTCCCTACTCATTTGAAGTACACTTATTTCGGGAATTCATCTACATAACCTATAATAATATTATCTAATTTAATGAAAGAACAAGAAGAAAGATTAATTGATGATAAACCAAAATAATATATTGTTTTAAGTACTTATTTATGCTTATTTTTGGTGATATTAAACTTTAAAGAAGGGTGTTTTCATGTTTTTTTTGCAGGTAGATCTTTTTTAGTCATGTGGAGAAAAAATTGCAAAAAGGAGAAAATTTGGAGCCAAGCAGCAAACTTTTGGGATTCTAGCGCATGATGCGCCAAAATCCAGAGAATTGGCACATGATGTGCTAGGGATGAATTTTTTAAATTAAGGCAGTTCGAGCTAAATTTTTTGCGTGAATTCCAAAAGGACACTTGTTCTACACACCTCTTGGAGTAATTCAATGCATATAGATACTTTGGAAGGTTCTTTTATGAAGGGATATGTCTCTTCGATCAAATGAAACATCTTTTAACATCTTTTAAATTCAAACATCTTTTAAATTCAAAAGTGTTGACTTTTTGAGAGAATTTTGAATTATTTTACAAAGGAGGCAACCCAAAATAAAAGAAGAAGACTTCTCATTTGTGAAGTGTGTGGCATGAGGGAGAGAAAAAGTGGGTGAGAGTTAGAGATAGAGAGAGAAGAGTAGATTTCCTTCTAGGGTTGTAAGAGGAGAGGCAAGTTGTAAGATTTCTTCTTCATTACACTTCTAAGAGAGAATTAAGAGTGATTGTAATGAGAGAAAAGCTTGGAGTGAACTTATAGAGATTTTTTTGGGAAGGATTCTAAGATAAGTTGTATTTTTATTTCTTTTATTTTGTAAACTTATTTTTATATATGAAATCCATGTTTTGTTGTATCATTCTCATGAATTCTGAGTAGTCTTCTTTATCCTTCTCCCTACTTTGAGATATGATTTTGTGAAGGATAAATTTTATTTTCTACAGTTTTAAATGTTAATAATTTGTGATGATTTTAACTTTGATCTTCATTTACTTTTTGATTTGGCCAATTGAAAGAACTTGTTGAGAGACATGAGAGACATATGTTCTTAAATGAGATATGAATTTTACAAATTAGGGAGAACCACATTTGATTTCATGGGAGAGTATGTCATCCATGTTGGATGCAGAATTGGAAATATACTTTGCTGGATGCAGAATTTGAGATTTTAAGGTAACAGATTAAAATCCTCAATTTGGTATAGTTGATTGGAAACTAATGCGAGATTGTTAGCCCTCAGGTGAGGGAGTAGTAGGAGCTCTGGAGTGGCAGCTGGTATCCTCCCAGCCTAACCACGGAGTTAGGGGCCAAATTCTGGATTAATCAATGTTCTTTATGGCACTCAGAAGAGGGTAATGAATACAATTACTCTTATTTGACACAAAATAGTTTATACATATATTTTCAAATGATTTCAATTTCTTTACAATCCATATACTCATTATAAATGGGAAGGATGTTTTCTTAAATTTAAACTTTCCTCACAACAAAAACTTTATTTAATTTTCATAATTTTACTTTTAAAAAGTTTAGTATTTAGTTTAATTTAACTTTTATAGTCTTACATTTAAAATTTAATTAGCATTCACTTGAGTAGTTAGTTTTCAAACTTTGCACTTTACTTTACTTTTATTTTTTGTATTTTTAAATTATAAAATAATTTTCATAATTTACTTTTAAGATTTTCCAACTTCCCTATGGATTGATATCTAGGACTCCATTAGAGCCCTTTATTACTTGAGTGATATGTATAATTGCGTTGATTTTAAAGGAGAGTTGGCAGTCTAAAAAGAGTTTTCAAAGATATGGTATTTTCATAAAATGTATTTTTGTTGAGATTATATTGCATATTTATTATATATCTGTCATATGAAGATTTGTAATATTGAAAAATATTTGCAAAATTCTAACACTAAATCTGCCCCATGCATCAATGGACACTTTGAAAAGTCATAAGAAAGTCTTTGGATGGACATTAACAAATAAAAAAAATTAGCCTTTCAATCTGTATGCATAGAATTTTAATGGAGATGATCATAAACCTAGGGCTCACCATCAAAGAAGATTAAATCTTATCATGAAAGATGTTGTGAAGAAAGAAATTTTAAAATGATTGAATGTTGGGATTATTTATCCTATATTTGATAGTGATTGGGTTAGTCCTATTCATTGTGTTCCTAAGAAAGAGGGAGTGAGTGTAGTTGTAAACGAGTGGAACGAATTAATCTCAACAAGACAAGTCACTGGGTGGTGCATTTGTATTTATTATAGAAAATTAAAAGTCACCACTAGGAAGGATCACATTCCTCGACCTTTTCTGGACCAAATGTTGGATAGGCTAGCAAAGCATCACTATTTCTGCTTTTTGAATGGATGTTTTAAATACCACCAAATAGCCATAGCTATTGAGGATCATAAAAAGATAATATTTACTAGTCCATATGATATTTTTTTCTTTTAGTAGAATGACTTTTGGCTTATGTAATGCACCTGCCACTTTCAAAGGTGCATGATGTCTATTTTTTGTGATTTAATTGAGAAAGGAATTGAAATTTTCATGGATGATTCCTTGATTTTTGGAACAACTTTTGATTCATGGCTAGATCATATAACTAAGGTTCTAAAACACTGTGAAGAAACAAATTTAGTTCTCAATTGGGATAAATGTTAATTTATGATCTCAGGAGGAATTGTGATTGAAATTAGCCATTAGATACATAATCCTTATTCCAATTATTGCAACCAAGGTTGGGAAAACCATTCGAATTTTAACTAGAGTAATAATTTTGGAAGAGAAGACCAATTTTGGGAAGATAACCAATTTAATCAGACATGTAATTGGAATAATCAGGGCAATTTTAATGATGAACTTTCTTTTCCTTCTAGATTTAACTCCAACCCGTATAATGAAGAGAAGGAATTGTTGTTAGAAGAGGTTGTAATTCAAATGGCTAGTCAGTTAGAAAATTAAGAGGCCGCAATAAGGAATATAGAAAACTAACTGGGGCCAATTATTAATTCAATTAATAGCTACTCCCAAGAGATTTTACTTAGTGACCCTGAGGTAAACCTTGAGGAGAAAAATGATGGGCAAGATATATGATGGGCAAGATATAGCTACCAGATATAGCTACCCAATTAAAAGGTGAAAGAGATTTGGAGGAAATGGTTCAAATAAACATTATTTTGAGAAAAGAGGAAAAAGTGATTTAAAGACCAATGGAAGAGATTCCTAAGGAATTAGTAAAACCTATTTCATCAACTCAAATAAATAGAGAAAGACCACCATTATTATTTCCTCAACCCTAAGGGGAAGTTGGAAGATAACTTGAAACAGAAGAGTAACCTAGTAGAATATGATTTAGAATCTAAATTATCTAAAGAGAATCCAATCCAAAATCTTGGAGATCTTGAACTATCTTATAGATATCCATTTCTTATAAACTTCAAGAATGAAATTAATATGCAAATTGAGAAAACCATTAGAAGAATATTGGATATAGAAAGAAACTTAAGGAACCATGATATGAATCAATTTGAAAAGGAAAAGCTAAAATAAAAATTAAAATTCAAGGATTTCTTAGAAAACCCTATATCTGAAAAAGATTGGGCGATTGATCGAGGATTACTTAAATGAAATTTTCATCCAAGAGGAACCCTTTGTTGGGCTGGCGATGTTAAACCTAGTGCTTCGTGGGAGGCAACCCATGGTTATCTTTGCTATTGTGTCTGTAAGTTAGAATTGTTTGAGGTGTGATCTCTTTTTTTCATTGTGAATTGATCAATTTGATTGATGTCGGTGGATGTTTGGAGTGTATGTGGTTTTATTTTATCTTCGTGTTTCATGAGGAAGGTGATTCCTTAACTTCTTATAACTAGACTTGTATATGTTTATTTGTAGTAGTTGGATTGAAGAGTCCACTATGACTTAGGTCCCTACCAGATTTGAGTTTTACAGGAGACACCTTAAATTTTGACAGTGACAAATCCATCTCAATTTTGTTACTTCCTTTCTCTGACCTTATTTTTATTTGATAGGAGTCATGAACCTATTTGATGAATGGCGGGTGGATGATCTTACACTATCCTTATAACTGTTAGAGGTGTATACTTAAAAGGATATGGTGATGTCTGGGGTTGGTGTTGAAGAGCCAATATATCATGGATAATCATATCTAGGGGATTAGACTTTATAAAAACATTTTAATGTGCCCAATATATTAGTATAATGATTCCATTAGAAATTGGAAGTAATGTAGTGAGATGTGATGAGTTAAAAGAAGAATTGACCTCATTTATCATGTGTGTTTGTGTTTGTGTTTGTGTTACAACAATATATAAGGCTTGGAGAACTCTTAAATATATATTCTTATGCTGATACCTGTCATGTTTGTTAGAACATTCTTTAGTTTAATTTTATTCTAGCATTTTTAGTTTAGATTTACTTTCTCTTATAAATTATTATGTCCTGATGAATACTTATAGATGTTTCTGATAGACATTTGTGGTAGATAAAAATTTTGAACTATTTTTTACTGCTTACATCTTCTGTACGGAATACTATACATGTTAAAAATTATGTTTGGGGGTAGAAAGAAAAATAAATTTCAAAGTTACTATACTTTCTTGTAGTTTAATATGACTGCTAGCATGTTTTAGGCTAGCTTTACTTTCTTCTATAGTTATTCTATCATGATTATGCATGTATATGAATTTGATAGGATGTTGTAGTAGCTGGTAAATTTAACTTTTACTTTCTCTTCTTGCTACATTTTATGGAAATGATTGCAAAATATTTAAAAATTCAAGTTTGGAGGGAAGAATAAAATTCTTTCAAGCTTAACTTTATTTCTCTTCACTAACCTGTATTTATTTTGATATCACTTTTAAAGTGACTTGTGATATGTGGCTTTATCTTTAGGTTACTATAACTTTAATTTTATGAATGTTAGAAAAATAACTTAGTTGGGATCTTGTGTGATGAAATTGTTCTAGAGTTTAGATATTTTATAGAAAACATTAGGAAAATGATTTTGTTATTTATGATAAAAAAGAGTTGAATATTTGAAAAGCTAAAATTCTTAGATTTATACTTAATAAGACTTGAGCCTTTATTGAAACCTTTTTTAAACTAATACTTATACTTTTAAAAAGTGTTTGAGTTCTAAATTTTAGAGAGAGGATAGTGAAAGTCAAAATTATTTAAGGCCTATCTAAAAATAATAATCCTCACAAAAAAAATGTTATTGAAAATGATCCTGAAAAAGAAAAGAAAAGAAAAGAAAGAGAAAACTAAAAAAATGAAAAGTGAGGAGAAGTTTGAGGAGAAGACTAATAAAAAATTGGGTTCACTTGAATCATTTTAAATAAAAAGACTTAGAAACAATCCTAAGCTTATTCTTATTTCAAAAAAGTATTAGTTAAATTGATAAAGATAATGTGCATAAATTCTATTTTTATACTTTCTTTGAATCTTTAATACGACAAATTTCAATAACTTTTGAAGTAAATAAAAAATTAGGATTCCTAAGTTGAATATGAGATATTATTACACCCTAGTCCTTGGTTGATTTACTAGATTTTCTCTTAAGTTACACTATAAAATTTATGAGAATAAATTATAGAAAACTCTATTGAAACCCACTACCTCAAATCAACAAATTTGGTCTTTAAAGTTATACTGTTGCTGAAGACAACATTTAAGTTTGGTGGAATGATCCACCTTAAAATTACTTATTTTTAGTGTACATTTCATGATTATTTTATAAAAAAAATTTATGATATTGCACTTTAAAGGAAGGTATTTTGCATGTTTTTGGTTTCAGATATAAGAATTGGAGTTTTAGCGAAAATGAAGCAATAAGAATTGGAGTTTTAGATATAAGAATTGGAGTTTTAGCGAAAATGAAGCAAAAATAGTGCAATTTGGAGCAAAATTGAGCAAGGAAGAAAATCTTGATCTAGCGCATTCTGATATGACTTTCTATGTTTAATTTAATATATATTTATCACATGTTTTTGAATGAAATTATAATTTAAAGAAAGGTTATTTTCATGTCTATCTTGTAGATATAACGCTAGGAGCGAACTGGAGCTGAAAAGGGGCGAAACAGAGATAAACAGGTGTGTTGCCCGCAGGGTGATGCAATAGCACCCAAACTGGCGTCATAGCGCCAGTCACGGCTATAAATAGATGCTATAGCGCCCGAGACAATTTTTGGACGGGTTATGAACAATTATGGGCCATTCTGGAATGTTCTGGAAGCTTTTGAACAACTTGCACGCCCCATGGAGTGATTCAATGAATCTAGACACATTTGAATGAAGCGATATGCCTCTTAAAGTGAAAGGGTGTGTCTTTTATATGGAGTGATGTGTCTCTGAGAGAAAGGAAGGGTTTTTGTGTCTCTTTAAATAGAGGGGTTCGGCGCCTCTCATGAGGAGAATTAGAGAAGTTTTAGAAGGAGTTTTTAGAAGGACTTTAGAGAGAGTTTGGTGTGAGTAAGGAGATGTAGATTTTCACTTTGTATGGAAAGATTGGTGAGGGATTTTGATAGATATGTGTAAAGAATGTACGATCGATGCATGGATTGGTAGAAAACTTTTGTGGAGATATTTTTCATCTTCTTTCAGATTGAAAAGAGATAAGCATTGTGCTCTTCATTATCTTGTAATTGTTGTAAACACTTTCTAGTGGATTTTTTTTTATTTAAATGAAGTTTTCTGTGGTGTTTTATCCATGATTCGTAAGTAGTTTTCTTTATTCTTTTCTAAAGTAGTAGGATGTGTAGGAAAATTTGTTTCGTGATAGATTTATTTTTATTTTCATCCGAAGAGTAATATCTCCTTTTCTTCATTGACATAACTTAAGTGGCAATAAGTTATGTTAAATTTTAGTGCATGTGAAACTAAGACTTGGGAGAGCGGTGATCTTGCAACTTGAGTGCACTCACATTGACCGGTTGACTAATAAAATAGATTAGGCAACAATGCAACTTTCAAGGAAATATAATTTAATGATCTATTTCTATTAGATGCTTCTAGGTGATAGATAGTTGCAAAAAATTAATAGAATAATAAACATACTTATACACCCGAAAGAGGTTAGGTAGACGTATGTTTCTTGTTGACACATAATTTAATACTTATTTCTATCAATTCTTTTACTACTTATGTGATTATCTTTATTTTACTTTTCTTTTGCAATAAAATAGATGCATGTACAGGCATTTAGATTTGCTTATATATTCTCTTATTTTATTAATGTGATTGTATTTTCACTGGCTCTTAATTGACTTTGCAAATTGATCACTTATGGTTAAAATCTGTTGCGAAACATAATGACCCGATAGGGCTATGATTTCACCCAACTAGTGAGTACCATATTTCATCTTGGACAGAGCCATTACAATCACCTGAGGGGAGTGCAAATAGATAAAAAGATAAGTTTTTATGGACGTAGAATTGATGTTTCTAGGGTGACAGACTAGATTCTTTTATCAATTTGGTTTAGAGTTTTGATCGTAAGGGTCCCTAGTAGGTCTTATAGGGAGGGCACAGTGGGTAATCTAGGAGGGCACAGTGGGCACAGTGGGTAATCTAGAAGTGCAAGGCCAGAATCTACTCAGCACTCTACACAAGCTGGTGAAAAACTCTAGGTTAGCCAAAGTTCTTTGCTAGAACGAGGAGGGTGTAAAGAATAGGTATGCTCCTATTTGTCACAGACTATATTATATTTTAAGCATTTCATTCCTACACATTATCAAGGTCATTTTACGAGAAGGGTAGTTTTGAACATCTCAAAATTCTCCAAACCAATTTATCCAGAAAAGTTATCTTTATATCCAGAAAAGCTATCTTTATATTTAAAATTTTCATTTAAAAGTAGTTGTTAGAAAAATCACTTTAATCGACATTCCAAACTAAGGACTGATAGTAGTAGACTAAAATTAACCTAAGGGATTTTTTACATCGTTTCTATTTGGGATAGATAATGAGGTTTTAAAAGAAAACTCTATATTACTTGAAATGATACATATACTTGCATAATACCTCTAGTGTGTAAACTATTTTCTAAATTTTAGAACATTTTATTTTGTACAGTAGTCTTTTTGCATACTAGCCACTAAATATAAATAGAGCCAAGTTTTTTGCCATCTTTTGGAAGCTAAATTATTGTGTAATTGTGGATCGGGTGTGCCTTTGACAGGTTAACCACACCAGCCCCATCCTAACAATCCAAGAGATTTAAAGGTTGTCACTCACGATGAATTTGTTAAAGACTTGGCCTCACATACGACCTAACTTTCTATTTGCATAATTTTTAAATTATGGGACTATCATAATTAGAAAAAAATGTATATATTTTTTAGTTTAAAATAGGGTCATTAAATATATACTCATAACATCAGTAAATACATACCCAGAACATTAAAGTTGATATGAGTTAGATCCCTTGGATTCTTAGCACAATCATATTGATGTCGATCCGAATGCAATAACTTGAGAGGATCGCAGAGATTTACCTAATAAGAAACACTCGTTAAAGCAATGTGACTGACACTGGATCAAATGCCTATCAAGCCTGGATCGCTATCAAGCACCTATGCAAATGCAAAATGCAAGCAAACATTAATTAAAGTGGTGATGAGTGTACAGAGGAGGCATTGTCTTAAGGTGAAGTATAACATAGAGGCGCTGACTCAACAAATGAGCAGAATGTGGAGGCATTGGCTCGAAGGTATAAGTGTACTACGAAGGCATTAACTCAAATAATTAGCGTAATATGGAGGCATTAGCTCAAATAAGTGAGAATACCATAAAGGCTTTGACCCAAAGGATGACCATACCATGTAGTCATTGGTTTGAAGGTGTAAGCATATCATAGAGGCATTGACTCAAAAGTGTGTGTGTTTAGTGAAGGCATTGAATCAAGGATGAGTTTAATTTGGAGGTATTGACTCAAATGGGTGAACATTTTATGAAGGCATCAACTCAAGGGAATGAATATGTCAAGAAGATAGTGACCCAAAAGAATGGGTATGCCAATGAGGCAGTGACCCAAGTGCAACTACAAGAACATGGGATGCAAACAAACAACACATACAAGATGCAACAAATGATCATGCAAAGTTTCATGCAAACAATGCTAATGAGCATACTTACACATATGCACCATGCAAATGAAACTAGCAGTTTGACCCAAAGGGTTGACTGGGGTGGTCAACTCAGGGAAACATGATCAACGGGGTCGGTCAGGTCGGGGTGGCCGACAGTACCGAGGTGAATGATTGACCAGATCAAAGTGGCCAATCTAACCCCAATTTAAGGTTGATTGTGATGGGGCAGTCGATTGAACTAAATTGCAAGGTTGACCACAACAAAGCAGGCCAGTCGAACCAATATGAAAGGCTGACCGTGTCAGGGTAGCTAGTCAAATCAATATGCATGGTTGACTGTGTTGGGGCCACCAATCAAGTAAATATGTATGTTTGACATTACTGGGTTGCCCGGTCGAATGAAAAGGCAAGGTTGACCATGTCAGGGTGGTAGGTCGAACTAAAATGCAATGTTGATCGTATCAAGGCAACCAATTGAACTAAAAGGCATGAGCAACATGCATCACTCAAAACACACATCATAATAAAACATACTATGCAATGCAATAAATCTGCATGTTAGCAATCCACACTCGCTCTAATGTACTCACATGTGAATCTAAGTTGAAAGTATGGATGAAGTTGGAGATGTTAGTTTGTTGCTCAACAACAAAGGGCCTACCTCTAACCAATTAACATATATGGAAGGATTTTACATGACTAGGAAGGATGCTCATTCAGCATGACCATACCCGAATTAGGCGTGGTCAAGCCAGGCCTGAGGGCTTAAAGCCCTAAAAGTTTGAAGGGTGGCATAACCTCGCCCGAAATTGGCATTGTCAAGCCAGAGCCCTAGCATGGATATTCCACTTTGGTGGCATAATTATACCATGTGCTCTATCTTGAGCATGGTTTCAGGTCCTTTTGGCGTGACCACGCCATAACTGGGCAAGGTCACGCTAGTTCAAGTTTATGGTTTCTTTCCCTGCGCGCAGCGGAGATTCTGGACTCTTTTGACCTTGGAAGGTCCTAAATAGATGGGAAAGGATCAATAGACATCCAAGAAGGCCCATGGATGTGATGTAAAATCAAAATAACCCCTAAAACAACGACCACCCCTGGGCAACACAAAATTGTCCGAAACCTTAATTCTTACCCAGCAGTGCTTGAGGGCGAGTCTTGTTACTTTATTGGGCCATAAATAGGTCCAGATTGATGGGGAAAGGTCCATAAAATTTGAAATGAATGTTAAATATGTCCCAAGCAAAATTCAACTACATTCTACGGTGAATTTACCCGGGTAGTGCAAAACTTGGTATCGATCCATTCCACCAGGAGGTCCAAATAGATATCTTGAGCTTCAAGATGGTATGAATGGAAGTCAAGTCATCCTAAATCATTCCAGTAGATATCCTACATGTGTGACATCAAAATTTGATGCCAAAAAACCTTATTTTTAAAGAGAGACCCATTCCAGTGTAGGGTTGAAATAACATTTTCATTTTTTTAATAATTAAGTGACCAAGTTGGCCTAGAGAATAATCAAATAAATTTGAGTAAAAATAAATATTTATGTTCAAAATTATAAATAATGAATAAGAGCAGTAGAAGGAGAGTGAGACAGTTCCACAATTTACCTATCCTTTGATAGTTGATGCTTAGGATGAGGTATACATATGATGCCTGAGATGAGGAATAGGCAGGCATGTGAAGTTGGGATCAAGAAAACAGGGAATATCAATCCATCCCTTGTCATTTCACATAAGAATGTTATATAATTTGTACTTAAAAAAATAATAAAATTACTAGAAGTATTTCATTAGGTAAGAGACACAAGCCTATAAATCTATATGCTATTAATCTCCTTTATCCCATCAGTGAGAACAATTGTCTTTCTTTAGGTCATAAATGTTAGAATTGGTTGGTAACTCCAAGGAGTTAGAAATGGGTAATGAAAGTGTAATAGGGTTTAACAATTGAATACTCAAATAATATAGTCAGATAATACGTTGTTAAATATTTTTATTGGAATTATAAGAAATTGGATTTTTTTTATGCTATATATATTTATTATTTTTTACAGTATATGAATTCTTAATGTTTTTAGTAAGGGAGCGGGTATTGTACTTTCCAAAGATTTATGAATCACTCATACTGTGTTGAATGAATTGTTTGATTAGAGATATAAAGCAACGTCTATAAGATCTTGTTGTTTATAAATGTCATGATATTGCATGACTGTTACCCTTCTTACATCTAAAGGCATATCCAACAAGCCAAAGTAATTTTGTTTTATAAGCACTTACCTATGTTGCTTAAGCAGTTAAAGTTATTTAATAACATACATGAATTATTTTCCTTCTCCCTCCTTGGAAGAAAAGAAGGGTCATCACAAAAGGTTCCAAGGGCTCTATACAATGAGTTGTTCAAAATTTTAATAAGAAATTAATTAATTAAAATTTTCTTATATAAATTGTCTATTGTTTGCTTTTTTTTTCATATTTTGTAATGACAATTGTTAAGTTTAAGCAGCACAATACATCATATACCCAATTTCAAAGAAATATATTTTAGAAGTTACACCAATTCACATACAATTCTATAAAGTGTTCATTTATTTGAAAAAATTATTTCACAAAAATATAGAATTATAGGTCCATTTAAATGTACATTGCTTCTCTTATACTATAGGTCTTTAATGTAGATTTATTTCACAACATACATACTACTTGTGCATTTACATCTATTGTGTTACGAATGTTGTTTTATGATTCTTCAATTGGACTGTGTATTATTATGCTTCTTATGTGGATTTCTTCAAATGATATAATGTTTGATATTTTGATATGTTATTAGCTTTTGTTCTACTCTGTTTTGTGAAGCGAATTTATTATCTGCCATAGTTTTAATTGTTGTATGTTTTAGTTATTGTGATGGTTAGAGAGTTGTGTAATGGTTCTCTGTTGTGTCAACTTATTTGTTTTTATATACTTGTACAAAATTATTATATCAATTAATATTATAGATATTGGAAAACTTTATATTGTATTCACTATAGCTACGTCATAATAGAACATTGTTCAATCATAATTTAAATATTGCACGAACTATATTTGAATCTTATTCGAACTCTACTCAACTTTATTTAAACCATTATCTAAAATAGTTTGAACTTTGCTCAAACCATGTTCAAATCTTATTTGAACCCTAAGTAAACTATTTGAAATAAATTCGAATAAGTGACAGTCCAAACTCACCCATCGAGATATTTGTCTATTTTAGCCTAATGGTTTCACGATTTTTTCCTATTGGTGTAACTTTCCAAAAGGCCACCCATCCTAGGGGTGCTCCCATGCGAGCACACAACTTTGAAGTTTCTATCGAAATTCAGATGTTACACCAAAAAGGCACCTCAATGTTTTGGAATTCTATTTTAATCTACTTGAGGATTTTCATAGAATATAGTTAAAACTTTACTCCTATCATATTCCAACCTTATTTGAAACGTACTAAAAATATATTTGCATCTTTTTGGAACATATTTGAACCTTTTTCAAACATTATTTGAGCATAGTTCTAACAAGATTTCCAGAGAGTTTGAATAAAATTAGAACTTTTCTCGAAAATATGATTCAAACTGTGTCTGAATTTTTTTTAAGGCTTATTCAAACTATTGTCTGCACTAGACTTCGTAAATATGTTGCGTTAAAAATGCGATAGTATTTTAGTCTAATATAAATTTTGGGTATTTCCTCAAGAAAATAAACATTTAACATGTTTTTTCAGTTTCATCTACCTTGAGGCCTTCATAGTCAAATTTATGTTTTATCTTTGGAGTTGTAGTCATTCATTCAAAGAGAAACCAAAACTTATTTGCTAATTAGGGTGAAGAAAACTATAATCCTTTAAAACGTTTATGGTGAAAAAATAAGAATTTTTTGATTATTTACTACGATTACATTGTGCGGCATGCTTCTTTGAATTCAAGTTGCTCCAATTAGCTGACATTTTACATCTTTCGTTGTCATTTCTCTAGGCCTTTGTTTTTAGAAAAGCGCACACACAAAATAATAAAATATTTGATAGAATCACTTCATGAATTGAAAAAACAACCTGTATTAAAATTAGAACTAATATGCACGGTGCTTATAAGTTTCAAAATAATAATAATAATAAAAAACCTGCATTCTTTGAATATTTACTAAGTTAGACGCACGTTAAAGTACAGTTAAGAAAATAACAATAAATGCTCAAAGCTTAAATAGAAAATCTAATTATGGTTTTAATTTGATTTTTTTTTTTTTTTTTAAATATTAATTACGTTTTTTTTAACTTTTAATAATAAAGAAAAAAAAAACAAATAAAAAAGAACATAAACAACCCCCATCCTTCGACTGAAAGAATAGAAAATTTAAGTACACTAAATTAAAAAGAAAATTCCCCCAAAATAAAAATCAATAGAAAATAACTTGAGAAGGTGTCAGCCTTCATACGAATAAACTCAAAACAAATGCCAAATTTCCAGTAGTAAATTACACTGACGAAATAAAATTTATTACAAATTGAAATGCTAAAACAAACAAATTTTAAAAATAAAATAAAGTAAGACCTGCACAGCTAACTTTCTCTCTACAGCAACAAAAATCTAATCAGGCATGCCAGACATTTGGTGAAGGACTGCAAGTTGGTAATCCATCAAATTTATGGCACTCAAAATATTCCAAAATAAAATGTTAATGTGTTCATATTTCATGAAATATTTGGATTAAAATGTCACTTCTATACGCATATTTCACCATTGCAGCTACACTCATCCCTTAATGGTCGGCAATAGTTGCATTATGGCCAGAGCAGATACAAGGGAGATCAGGGCCACCCAGATCCCTCTTTACAAGGCGCTTGTCTCGGTTAATCATCAATTTTATCAGGGCAAGCTTGGAAGAAACTTGGTGCCATATCTCATTCACAGTTCCATTTGGATCATCATACTCGAAAAAGTGTCTTACCTAAATGAAAACAAAGACATTATCAAGTAAACTCCATGAAAAGTGAATCTTTTATGTATTCCCGATTTTAATACAAAAAATGATGACTTAACTAGCGCTATAATTCTCAAATTATTAGTTACAATTCTATCATCACATTATCATGAGATCATTAATGATCCGTTTGGGGAGATTGTAGCTTTTTATAAAGGTGAATGTAAATTTTTTTATGAAAAAATAACATGTTGTAAAACTATTGTAAGTATTATAAATATTTTCAATAAAATTCTTATTGCCACTACAATTTAATAAATTCGGTGTCCTCAACATAAAATTTTAAATAATAGAAAAAAAAGTAGCCAACCGTAAATGTGGCTGCAAGCTGAAAAATAAAACAATGAGAAAACTGTCCCAATCAGACCTTAATTTATTGCTTAAATTACATCTTGCATAGGAGATTTCTTTTTGTCAATAACCAAATGATAGATATGAAAGTTCAAGTACAAAGATGTCAAAAGAAAACTTCAATTTTGAAATAATGAGAAGAATGGGAATCACCTGATCAGAGACTCTGATCACTAATTTGAAACACGAAGACCACATAGCAGAAAAGAGCTTCGGTCAATTGGAGACTTCTATAGCCAATTTTAAAAGGAAAATGATAAAATTAAGAGAAAACCGAAAAGCGCCTAAAATCTATTTGTGAATGCCGAACTCCAAGTTCCTGTTAATCAAACTTTGATGATGTAGAAAAATAAAAGTCAATCTTATTTTTGAGTTTTGAGCATATCATTCAGCACGAATTGGAGGGTAATACGGATAATATATATATATATATATAGAC
>NW_018220511.1:26678-29720 GCF_001263595.1 Phalaenopsis equestris
TATATAGAATAAATATTAGAATATATTTATTCCTTTATTAGCATTTACTTATTTTCTTTTCTTGAGTTGTTCGTTTTATGTATTTTCTATTCTCTGTGTCTTCGAATTTGTCTTTCCTATTTTATATCTTTCTTATGTTAGGAGTTATGTAATATGTATTCATACCTCTTTCATATCAATAATATTACGCTACTCAATTCCCAAAACTCTATATGGTATCACACCCAAGGGTCTAAACCTAGTTGCCGCCAGGACACCACCCTAGTCGTCGGCACTTCCTACAGGCCTTCTCAAACGGGTTTTCCTGTCGCCGGTTCCCATCTTCCCTGTTACAAGATCTATACCATACCAGTTGTCGCGGTATGTATATATAAATAAGATAGGAGAACGATCGACGAAGCGAAAAATAGAACGAGAAAACTCACACCAGAAAACAGTAACACAGTGAAACACAGATTTACGTGGTTCGGCAAATTGCCTACGTCCACGGAGTTGCAGAGGATTTTACTACTTGAGGAATTTACACAAATCGATCATCTCGACTTACAAAAAGAATCTCTCACTTCGTTGCTCTCGCTTCTACTCTCTCTGTTCTTCTTTATTTACACCGAGATACACCGAAAAAATTCTACACAGAGATACACCGAAGAAGATAAACTTAAAAGAGAAATAAACTCAATTTCTCTTCTGCCACAAGCCACCAAGGAAAAGCCAAGAGAGAACAATCTTCTTCTTCTTTCTTCTTCCTTCTACCGCAAGGAACTACCTCTTACACTTCTCTTCCTTCTATCTCGAGGAAGCCCGAAGAAGAACACCAATTGTGACTTAGAAACTTTCTTCTCTTCTGTTCGCAACTTAAAGGAGACGAGGGGCGGCCTCGTTTCGCAAAAAAGGGAAAGCTTCGCAGGAGCTGGGACGTGACTCTTGCGATTGGAAGAGACGGAGCGGTCGCGACGAATCGCGATCGGCAACAGGGAGGCGGAAGCAGGAAGCGACCGAGCGGGAGCAGAAGTGAGAGCAGTCAGACCGGGCTCCACCTCTAACAAATCTCTCACTTGGAGACCGGTACACAGGCAACAATATCTCCTTCCTCAAACTGATATCTTTCACTGGCGGTGTCGCCCTTCTCTTCAAACATGAATCCTCCATCATGAATCTTCCACCTCGGCAACTCAAAGCACTGTCTTCACTCCAGAAGACCAACTGAAGCTGTGCACAACTTTAGTTTCTCAAGAGTAATACCCTCAGTCAACATATCAGCACGATCCACATAGCCTTGCGATCCACATAGCCACATAGCCTTGCACCTCCAAGTTATTTCCTATATTACTCTTATCTTTACTTACAACTCCCACTGTATGGGCAATATACTGCCTCTGCTGAAAGTCTTTTTCAACAAGTCTAGCCTTGTACCTCTTACTGTCATCAAGCTAAAACTTTATCTAGTACACTCACTAGTTCTGTAATGTCTTCTTTCCTGATGGAAGATCTGTTAGCTCCCACTTGCTCAAAATTTCAATTTGCAAGATTTCCTCATAGCTCTCTGACTCTCTATCATCTGTCTGTGGAACAATAGGAATGGGTGCCCTGAACCCACTATCCTCTTCACTTTCATCATCAACAAAACTATGAACTGTCAGCAATAGTACATCTTGTACTTCTTCAGATACCACATTTGCGCTATCATTCTCCATATTCTTGAGATTCCTGCAGTTCCTCTTTATATGACTAGCTTTGTCACAATTCCAGCAGGTTGTCTGCTGACAAGACTTTGATTTTGATTTCCCTCTAAAATCAATATTCAGTGTCGAGCTCGTAACTGAGATTTTGCCAGAATTTTTCCTGCGAACCTCCTCAGCCAAAATCAAATCACTAAAATCATCACATTTCAGTTTAGATATACTTGCAGAGTTGTTAACAGTTATCATCATGGCTTTCCAACTATTTGGCAACGATGCCAACAATATCAATGCACGTATCTCATCATCAAAATCATCATCAAAATCAATTTCAATCAACAATTGATTTGTGATAGTATTGAAATCATTCAGGTGTTGAGCAACAAAAACACCTACCACCATCTTCAAATTGAATAACTTCTTCATCAAGTATACATTATTATTCGCTGATGGCTTTTCATACATACCTGATAAGGCTATCATGAGATCTGCAGTCGTCATCTCCTTGACGACATTGTGTGCAACAGATCTCAATATGATCAATCGAATAACCCGCAGAACTTGTCGATTATCCAACAAATTTCATTCAGCCTCACCCATTCTTTCAGGTTTTTTTTCCAATAACGTAAGATAAAACTTTTTTACATAGAGGTAGTCCTCTATTTGCATTCTCCAGTAACCAAAATCTGTGTCATCAAACTTTTCAATCCCTGAAACTTACACTTCATCTACAGTCATCATTCTTCCTCAGACCCGAACAAAGCTTTGATACCAGTTGTTGCAAGATCTATATCATACCAGTTATTGTGGTATATATATATAAATAAGATAGAAAAACGATCGACGAAGCGTAAAATAGAACAAGAAAATTCACACTAGAAAACAGTAACACAGCGGAATACACAGATTTACGTGGTTCGGCAAATTACCTACGTCCACGGAGTTACAGAGGATTTTAGTACTTGAGAAATTTACACCAGTCGGTCACCTCAAATTACAAGAAGAATCTCTCACTTCGTTGCTCTCTCTTTTTCTCTCTCTATTCTTCTCTCTCTACACCGAGATATACCGAAGAAGATAAACTTAAAAAAGAAATAAACCCAATTTCTCTTCTTCCACAAGCCACCAAGAAGAAGCAAAGGGAGAACAGTCTTCTTCTTTCTTCTTCCTTCTACCACAACGAACTACCTCTTGCACTTCTCGTCCTTCTATCCAGAGGAAGCCCGAAGAAGAACACCAACCGTGACTTAGATTCTTTCTTCTCTTCTGTTCGCAACTTAAATGAAACGAGGGACGGCGTCCTTTCGCGAAACAAGAAGGCGGGAACGGTTCGTGGGAGCTGAGACGCGACTTGCGATCGGAA
>NW_018220511.1:29735-52154 GCF_001263595.1 Phalaenopsis equestris
CGTGCGGAAGAGACAGAGCGGTCACGACGAATTGCGATCGACAATAAGGAGGAAGCGGGAAGCGACCGAGCGGGAGCGGGAGCGGGAGTGAGAGCGGTCGGACTAGGCTCCACCTCTAACATTCCCTACTGATCCTCCCGTTGTTGGGCACTTCCCCTGCAGGTTTTAGCGCTAGCTGCCCAGTAGCTTTCCCGACGACAGTTTTCTGAAGGTTGTTATCGTTGATCCTTCCGGCAGGTGTTTCCGGCCACCCGATCTCCCTCAGGGACTACCCGAGCACCTTCCTGCACCCAGATCTATCCCCTACAAGACCTCATGTCGCCGGTTCTCCCTCTGCAATCGAATTCTTTCTATGTCTCAGTATCCCAACCTTACCTTTGGCTCAATCGGGATGATGACAAACTCCACCACCGAGCCTCCTTCCGACTATGTACTTGAAGCCTACTGGAAGTTCAACATCGACCTGAATCCCTCCGCAGACCGAAGGATCTAAAAATCAAATGAACTTCTTGATCGCCACTCATAAACTTAATGGCTCTAATTTCCTCCAATGATCCCAAGCTGTGTCATTATTCTTCAAAAGACGGGTGATATTCAGCCATCTCACAGGTGTGATTCTGAAACTCCGACGACTCACCCGACGTATGCAGTGTGGGAAGTGGAGAATTTCATGATCATGTCATGATTGATTGATTCCATGGAGACTTCGATTGATCGTTCGTACCAGTTTATTCCATCTGCAAGTGTCATCTGAAGGATAGTTCGTGATACCTACTCTAATGTAGGGAATTCTAACCAGCTCTACAATGCTTCAAAGAAGATTTGTATGGCGAAACAGAGATTAAAGAAAGTGACTCAGTACTACACTGACTTGATTTCCTTATAAATGAAATGTTTTCTCTGCTACGACTACAAATGGGACTCTCTGGGTCATCTTTCACTCTGTTAAAAAATTGTGGAAAAGGATCATGTGTTAGAATTCCTAACTGACCTAAACAACAATCTTGACAAAGTCCGAAGCCACATTTTTGGTAGGGATCCCCTTCAACTCGGGCAACCTTCCGTCTTAGTCTCCAATAGTGCTCAACTCTTCCACGCTATACAAGCCAATCATTCCACATGTGAATTCTGTCACAAACCTTACCATACTCATGATAAGTTTGGAAGCTCAAGGGAAAACCAAAGAATAAACTTTCAGCCAAATCCTTCGCTGCTAAGGGCCTTGTTACGATCTCAGAATCCACGACGGTGTAGCCGACACCCACTCAGAACATCTCGAAATCACCAGACCCCATTGAAAGTCAAATGAAGCACTCAATTAAGCTACTTGGATCTAGTCGGTTCCCTTCCAACCTATCGACCTCCCATGTCTGTTAAGGTAACATTCCTATGACACTCACTTCTTTACTTCTACTCTGTGAATTATTGATTCAGGTGCCACGGACAACATGAACGGATGTTCTCAAGCCTTCATGACATATTCTTCATGCTCCATGAGAGATACTATTAAAATTGTTGACGGCTCATATAGCTCCATTAAGGGTAAAGAGTCTACTGTTCTAACTATCGAGCTGACTCTAGAATTCGTGGTACATGTACCTTTGCTAAAGTGTAACCACTTGTCAGTCAGTAAGTGACATATGACATTGATTGTAATTCTCGTTTTTTTCCAGATGTTTATCTTTCAGGATCGTCATTCGATGAGGATGATTGAAACTGCTAAACGAGTAGTCAGACAAGGACACTACATCTAGTAGTTGTAGTTTTTCCATGTCCATTGAATGTCCTATTAAGCTTTTACATTGTCGTTAGGGTCATCTCAATTTTCAATATTTAAGTAGTTGTATCCTTTGAGGTTTATTAATGAAAATCTATCTATATTCAATTGTGAGATTTGTCAGTTAGCTAAACATCATCGCGTCCCATATCCACCCCTCTTACATTCCTTCTGCTCATTTTTTTCACTAATTCATAGTGACTTATAGAGACCCACTTGAACTCCAAGCTACCACAATAAACGGCAGCTCCTTACCTTGATTTATGACTACACTCGGATGACATGGGTTTATATCTTAAAAGACAAATTTCAAGCTGCGGTTACCTTTCACTCCTTCAGTTTGACCCAAATAAGAACATCAAGTCAAGTCTTTCGAACTGACCAGACCATGAATTTTTAAACTCTATATTAAGAAAATTTTTAATGAGTAATGACATCCTCCATCATACCTCTTGTACGGATACTCAAGAAAATGGGATAGTCAAGCAAAAAAAACCACCGTCTCGAAGTAGTTCATTCCATTATGTTTCAATCTAATGTCCCGAAAAGTTTTTGAAATAATCTCATACATGCTGCAACATATCTCATTAATAGTCCCCACAAAAATTCACAACTTCCAAACCCTGTTAGTTATCTTGATATCGTGTTTTCCCGCCAATCGGTTCTCCACTTTAGAGCACAAAATATTTGGAAGCAGCCTTTATTAAGAACACTGCCCCAACTTCTAGTAAACTTGATCCCTAATCAATCAAATGTGTCTTCATCGGTGTCTTGATCCTATCACAAATAAACTCTATATAAGTGTCGATGTCTCATTCTTTGAAAGTGTTCCCTACTTACTTAACACTACCTCAAGCGAGGGGGAGCTAGATTTTTTGGACACTAATCTTTTTCCGACTTCGGTGGATATTCCAACAACACCTCCCTACTATTTCTGAGGAACCCTCAGTGCCACTCTCCGTATCTACACTCGCGCATCAAATTTTCAGTTGAGACTTAACTCAATGCTCCTACGCTTGAGCTTGTTGCCTCCTTGAATGCCTTGGAATCCGCTCTGGTTGACATCCTCGGAATTACACTCTCTCAACTTGCATGGATTGCTCCTGATCCGAATGAGGTGGGTTCTACCATTGAAGTAAGAAATCAAGCATGCTCTCTTTATTCCATGGCGAAATATGTCTCATTCCACATCTTATCACCAATCTACAAAGCATTTGCCACTTCCTTGATGGACCATCGTTTTCCATCAAGTATTGAGGCAACATTGGCAGACCAATCATGGACGGCTGCAATAATGGATGAAACGAATGTCTTTCGACGAAACCATATGTAAGAAGTTGTTGATCTTCCTCGGGGTAAGAAAAGTGGGTTGCAGGTGGATTTTTTACACCAAATTTAACTTTGATGAATCCTTTGAACACAATAAAGTGCAATCGGTTGTCAAAGGCTCTTCACAAACCTATGGAGTTGACTATAAGAAGCATTCTTCCTTCTCTATAAATAAACATAAACAAGATAAGAAAACATTAAGTGCTTTGAGTGCACTTTCCTCTTCAATCTCAATACCACATCTTTGTTTGTATTATAACTTTTATGCTTCCCAAATTTGTAATACTAAATTAATGTCTTTGGTGGGGGATAATGCTCCTTTAATTGCTAAGATTCCCTTATAGGTGCATAGGAAAGATATCCCTATGTCGAAATTTCAATCCACGGCCTCCACTACTAAAATGCTATATACCCGCATCCATACCTTTCAACACCGGAAATCTAGCACTTTCATATGGCACCATTACATTTCTCCCTCCATCTCCTTCTTTTTATGGAGGTATTTTACTTCCATGTTACCTCTTGATGATATTCTCAAAATGAAAAGATTGAGACTTGCTTCCTTCTGCTATATTCGTAGAAAGCTGCTGAGTCTTCTTCCCACTTGTTTTACGAGTACTCTTTTGCTAGAGAAGTTTGAGACAAATTTGAGAGAACCTTAGGGGTTCGTTAGCCCCTCATTTTTTGCTTGGAGAATTTACTCAAAACTTGTAAGGAAACAAGTCATATACATATTAAATTGCATTACTTTCCTCTAATGGTTTTGCTGTTTATCTGGTCGACTAGAAACAACTTTAAATATGATGCTTCATTTCCTTCTCCTTCTACTACTATTTCATTTATATTGACCAACTATCAAAAAGCTTTGAGAACATAAATGCTGGTGGTGCTTTACATATGCCTGAGAGAGGTAGGAGACCAACCTTGATAAGTTGGAGACCACCCTCTCATGGTTGGTTTAAAGCTAATATTGATGGTAGCTGGTCCTCCATTGGTGCTGAGGTTGGTGACCTCTTTTGTGATGACATAGAGAAGTGCCTAGCCTATTTTGCCTCACCTGTTTTTGCTTCATCCCCTCTTGAGACTAAGGGCTGGGCTATTTTGTTGGCTATGATGGTCTTTGTTTCTCTTCATTTCAAATCTTTGGTTATTGAAATTGACTCACAAAGTCTTTTTGACATCCTTACTGGGAAAAAAAAGCCCGTCTGGTATCTCATTTGTGTGCTAAATCGAATAACGGTTATAATAGACTATAACCATCTGAATATTCAACATAGCTTCATACATAGGGAAGGGAATTCTCCTGCGGATTGGCTCTCTAAACAGGGAGTTTCAGGCATTATTATTGGCATTATACCTCATACTTTTCTCAATACACTCCTCCTCAGTGATTTGCTGGATACTCCTTACATTAGGAGTTAACTTTATCTTTGTTTTCTTGATTATCTTTGTTTTCTTGATTGTATTACCAATTTTGGTTTTGTTTGAGCTCATTGCATACATGAAATTCTGGAGCTCACCTATTGGCTTTACAAACTGGAAGTATTCTCTCAGGATGCATCATTGGAAGCATATAATGGATTCAGCTTTTATTTCCATTACTGTTGCATGATTTGGATCAGGCTAGGAAAATTCATGTTATGCAGCTTGCTGGAATTTTATTATGGGTTTCCTGCAGTTATTTGTTGTATATACAGCTTTTTGTTTGGGACGTTTTTGACTATTTTTCATATAGATACTTGATTTTTTATCAGCTGCTGGGTGGCAGCTGGAGCTGAGCTCTCTGTTGGGTGTCAAGTTCTTCCTGCTGTATTACCTTTCCCTCTTGCTGCCCTCTTTTTTTCTACAGGAAAATTGGTCTATTCCTTGCTCGGTTGCTACTATCTCTTGCTGGATTGGGTGCTGGTCTTTTTGGAGGTCTTTTTTGATTTACTGTGGGGTGATACCATTTTGCTGGATTGTTTTACTCTCATGCACTGGGGCTATGGTACAGTTATGCTCGGCTGCTGCTCCTTTTGCTGCTTTCATGCTGGACAATTTGGATATGTTGCTCCACTATGCAGGATTTATTTCAGAAAACAGATATTTTGGAGACCCCTGCAGCTTTTATGGTTTTCTATTTTCCACCTGTACTTATTTTGGGTTTACTTGTATATTTCTTTTAGGGTATACTTGAAATTTTTGGAATTTTTTGTGTGGAGTTATATGTGGGAGGTGGAACCCCCTAGGGGATCTTACTTTTGTATTTCTTTTGTTCTAGTTTTAAGGGTCTCACCTCCCCTCTATAATTTTGTAACTCCTTTTTATAATAATAGAATCGAAGCCGAACAATGCTCCTTCCCTACTATATATATATATATATATATATATATATATATATACATTGACACAGCATCAATCACGCATATGCCTTGATTGTTAAAAAATATTTGTGTTTATTAGTTGGAATCAGATGTAGATCGTCATCTATCCAGTCGTTAGAATTGGAAAATGGGGTGATACATCTACCTCAACTTCTAATTCAGCAAATAAATGAATTGCAAATCCTCAGATTCAGAAAGTGAACTCTTTGAATGCAGGACACTTTGATGGCAAACCCTAAGGTGTCAAGCAATTTCTCAAACAAAAAAGAAAGGATCCTTATTAGAGAAATATTTCTTAATAGCAAGAACTCTCCTCTCTCATCCTTGAATCACAAACTACAAATTGCTGAGCAAAAAAAATGTTTCAATGGATAGATATTTCAGTTATAATTTATACTCACGCAATTGTTAATAATCCATAGGGTTAGGAGTAAGTGAGCCAAGCCGGCTCAAACTCAACTCATTAAAGAGCTCGCAAGTCGAGCTTACCGAGCCACAATCTCAAGTTTTGGCTTAGATTTGAGCTCATATATTATGTAAGCTCGAGCTCGAGCTCGAGCCTAGACTAACTCAGCTCAAGGGCTAGTCGAGTTAGCTCGATTACATTAATTAATTCTTTAACTAATCTAAATTTTCATATAATAAATAAAGTTAAAAAACAGAAATAAACTTACCTCTTTAAGCCCATGCTGATACTGCAAAATTTTCTCAGTGCTTATTCCTCTTAGAATGGAAGTTAAGCGCCCAGGTTGTACAGCTGTAGTTGTATCAAAAAAAATGGCTATCTCCTTGTAGTCTATGACATCTTCAAATGGCAACTCAATATAGTCACTCACAATTACAGGGATGCACAAACTAACAATAGCATCAAAAAGCCTGCAAGCCGAAGGAGTATCGCCAGCAGGATGTAAGCAAAACTTTGAAGAATGCATGCCTTGAGTTGCAATGCGCCTACTCTCCCTTGATTGTGAGCCATGTTTAATTATGACATCTTCCTCATTCTCAAGTATTTGGAAAAGTGTATCACGAATTTTTCCTCCCTGCAACCAATCCATAAGGTCTTAATCACACACATAAGGACAGAGAAAGGGGAAGGGCATAGAAAGGGGTGCGGGAGAGTGAAATGATTTTTTTATTGCATCGCCCTTTTCATTATCTTAGCTATAGATATTTATATAAATTTTATTCTCAAAACTCAAGTAATAAGTTTAAGAAAGTGCTAAATTTAAGATCCAAATTTTGTGAGTCCCAATTTATATCACAGGGAAATTATGACAACACGGATTGTGACTTCAGAGAAAATTGTGAGCACGCAGATTAAAGGTTTTGACCATTAGATCAAGCTTATAATAGTCTTTAGATTGCAATTCATGCACTATTGTTTTATTGGATCTCTTTTAATTGTTTTCTTTAAAGGAGTATTGCTAAAACTATAAATACCCTGCTTCTGTTTTGTGCAAAACATACTCAACTTGTAATCTCTTCTTTGATATAGTGAATTCTCCTCATGTGCCGGTAGATTTTCCAATGTTGGATTTTCCACGTAAAATCTGTGCTCTTTTTTTTTACTTCATTATTTGTTGCATCTATTTAATATCAAGTCATAACAAGTGGTATCAGAGCCAGAATTGATTTGTCAATGGCAACAATAAGGTATGACGTCCCTCGTTTAGATCGTAACACCAGATTTTCTCTTTTGCAAGTTAAGATGCGAGCTGTCCTAGTGCCGATGAATCTAGACAATGCGCTTTTGAAAAGATGCCCTAATCATGGACGTTGAGGGAAGCAACGTAAAAATCTAAATAGTCTTTCTTAAATTAATCTTCATCTATCAAATCAGATTTTACAAGACATTTTCAAAGAGAAATTGTTGTTGTGTAATGGCTCAAATTAAAGCAATTGCACATGACAAAAAGTCTTACCAGTAATTTACACTTAATGTACTGTTTACACTCTCATAGAATGACAGAAGGTGAATCTATTATAGATCACTTAAATATCTTTAAAAAAATTGTCTCTCATTTGGAAGTCAGGGAAGTTGCGCATGGCGAAGAAGATTTGACATTAATCTTATTATGCCCATTTTCTTTATCATATACAACATTTAGAAATACCATCTTGTTTGGATGAGAGACTCTTACTCCTGATGAAGTATATGATGATTTACTTTCTAAGGCGAAGATGAAGCAACTTGTGGATGAACCGGTTACTCAAAAAGAATGCCTTATCGCTCGAGGTAAAACTCAAGAGACGAGTTTTGGTGTTAATATAAAGAGTAGATCAAAATCTAAAAATAATGATAAGATATGTAATTAATATAAAATTATGGGACACATCAAATTTGAATGTTTCAAATTGTATAATAAAAATAAGAAAGCAACTTCTAATAAAATAGGCAAACAATCATGTCATTCTAGTAAAGCCAGTGTTGTTGAAGAAGTCATTAATAATGGTGAACTCATAGTTGCCTCCTACGGAGAACCTTGTGATAATTGGGTTATTGATTTAGCTTGCACGTTTCATATGTATCCCAATAGGAATTGGTGCTCAACATATGAAATTGTGTCAAAGGGTACCATGTTAATGGGTAAAATGATCCTTATAAGATAATCGATGTCGGAACTATTAGAAGAAAGATGTTTGATGAAGTTATCGGAACACTTGAAGATGTGAGACATGTCCCGGATTTGAAAAAAAATCTAATCTCTGTAAGTACTCTTGACGCTAACGGGAACAAGTACTTTGGTGAAGCTGGAGTTTTGGAGGTAGGCAAAGGATCTCTTATTATGATGAAGGGTTTGACGAAGGATGCGAGGTTATATGTCTTGCAAGACTCTACTGTGGTAGTTGATACAACAGTTACTACTTCTTCCATGTCAGAAGATGAAGCAACCAAACATTAGCATATGTGCCTTGGGCATATGAGCGAGAATGGGATGGCTAAATTGAGCAGAAGGGGATTTTTAAATGGTCAAAGCACACTAAATTGAAGTGTTGTTAACACTATGTATTCCGATAACAAAAATGAGTTAAGCTCAATGTCGGCATTCACAACAGTAATCTAATATTAGATTACATACATTCTGATCTTTGGAGACAATCTACAATACCATCTAAGGAAGGCGCCAGATATATGTTGACGTTCATTGATAATTTCTCCAAAAAAATTTAGCCGTTATTCTTGAAGCTGAAAAGCGGTGTTTTTTACTATATTTAAGGAATGGAAGATCATGATCAAGAAGCAGATTGGAAAGTAAATCAAACGACTTAAATCCAACATCTACTATAGAATCTAAAAATGATGATCATAAAGAAATGTCAAACAGACTAGTGGAACTTCAAATTGATACAAGTACATCTTCGGGCATAACTTCTGAGCCAAGCTCAGATAATCATAATGATGCTTTCCCACCATCACAGCAACAACCATTGCAGTATTCTATTGCCAAAAATAAAACGAGAAGAGAAATTAAGCTGCCTCAGAGGTATGTTGAGGCTGATTTGGTTGTTTATGCTGTAAATGTAGATGAAGGTATTAGGTGTGGTGAAGAACCTTCTACTATACAAAAATTGTGAACTCAATTGACGTTGATAAATGGATGATCACTATGCAAGGGAGATTGAATCCCTCCCTACATAGAAAAAAGAACTTGGGAACTGGTGGAATTACCTTAAGGCAAGAAAACGTTCGCTACAAATGGGTGTTTCAAAAGAAGAAAGATACACTAGGAGTTGAAGATGTTTGATATAAGGTCAGGCTTGTTGTAAAGGAAGTCAGTCAAATTCCAAGTGCAGGTTTTATAAATGTATTCTCTACGATTGTCAAACACAGCTAAATTTAATCTTGAAATGGTATTGTGGCTAAATACGATCTTGAGCTTGAGCTGTTAGATGTGAAACTTATGTTTTTGCATGGGGAGCTTGAAGAAGACATCCATATGCAACAGCCTAAGAGTTTCGCGGTTACTAAAAAAAGAAGACCATGTTTTTTGGTTGAAGCAATCTCTTTACGGTTTGAAATGATCTCTTAGGCAGTGGTATAAGAAGTTTGACTCATTCATGATCGCTCATAACTTTAAGAGAAGTAGTTATGGTAGTGTTTACTTCAAGAAAAATAATAATGGCTCATTTATTTACTTGCTCTTACGTGTCGATGATATGTTGATAGCTGCTAAAGATAAAGAAGATATCAAGACATTAAAAGCTCAACTTAGCAATGAATTTGAAATGAAAAATTTGAGAGTTGCAAATGAAATACTTGGCATGGAGATTCAGAGAGATAGAAACGCAGATAAATTATTTCTAAGTCAGAAAGGTTACATTGAAAAAGTATTGAATAGATTTAATATGCAAAATAGCAAGCCTGTTAGTACTAAACTTTCATCAACTTTGTGTTCACAATCTGAAAAAGAGATTGAATATTTGTCTCAAGTTTCTTATTCTAGTGCAGTGAGATCTCTCATATATGCTATGGTAAGTTGTCATCCATATTTATCATATGCAGTTAGTTCACTTAAAAGATATATGAGTAATTCGAGTAAAAAATATTGGAAAACAGTTCAGTGGATTCTCAAATATTTATTTGAAATAATTGTTTGTTTGTCGTTCAAGAGGACTACAAATAGAGTCATTAGCTATATTGATTCAGATTTTGCTAGAAATCTTGATATAAGGAGATCATTTATAGGATACATGTTTACCATTGGTGACTATGCGATTAGCTGAAATACTACTTTACAGACAATAGTGACACTATCTACACCTGAAACTGAGTACATGAGAATTACTGAAGCTTGCAAAGAAGCTATCTGGTTGAAAGGTCTGTTTGAAAAACTTAGTAAAATTTTGAAAAAAACTACACTGATGTGTGATAGTATAAGAGTGATAATTATCTCAGCAAAGATCAAAAGTTTTATGAAATAACTAAGCACATTGATGTTCGTTATCGCTTTGTTCGTGAAGTTATCACTCGTGGTGATATTGTTGTGAGCAAGATCAGCCCCCATGATAATCCTGCAGATATGATGACTAAAGCACTTCCAATGGCCAAGTTTGAGAATTGCTTAGACTTGATTGGTATTCATTTCAGATCATTAGAGCTTTGTGGAAGAGGAAGAGAAAGTTATATTCTTTACATCCTTTGGAAATTCATGTCAAGTGGAGATTGCTAAATTTATGAACCATGTTTTGTGGTCTCGTTTCATCTCATAAGGAAATTATGATCACACGAATTGTGACTTCAGAAGGAAACTATGAGCACACGGATTGAAGGTTTTGACAGTTAGATCAAGCTTATTGTATAACCAAAAAGTGCATGAGAAGGGGAAAATGTATCTAATATGTGAAAAGATGCCAGAGATGAGAAGAGGTGCCAAAGAAGATAACTCAAAGGCAAATTTGTACTTTTAAATATAAGGGGATGGTCTAATATATATATGTCAAATTTTCTAATTATGTTTTCCTATGTCGGTCTGGGATTGGAGGCATTTGAGAAGTTCATGAGCGACACTCAGAGAACTAGAATCCAATGTAGAAAATAAAAGCCTCCCCTACGGGGCGAATAACTACCGACCCTCCACGCCAAACATGAAAAGCAATGTCTCTAAACTCGGAACAGGAAAATGCTCTGGAGGTGGTTCCCAGCTCATTAGTGACAAGCTCCACGAAGAGTACAGCGCAAATCACCACAGCAGTTAGTCTCGTCGGTTACCCCGCGAAGGCAGTGACAAAAACCACCTAAGCTCTAGCAAAATGTGAGGCCCAATCGAAGCAATGAACCAATCGAGAAAACGAGACACGGGCTTTGCAAGACTTGAGCAGAGCAATCAACAAACTAATGGTCTTTCCAAAAGTCTGAATTATCAACCAATCCAAAACATCCAACTGTCGCAATCAAATTATGCGGCAAAGATACAATACAAAATAAGCAAAGCAAAAAACAAATCCAGAATTTTATTTATTTCTTGAATAAATCACTAACACTTGTTTACAAGTGTTGACTAAGTGACAGATTAAAAATTGGCCCGAAAAAGCCTGAGAAGAGCACTTCGGAACCGGAGAAAGCAAGGCGCTAAACGACACTAAAATCAATGGAATATAATTGGTGCATTATTATGATTGCATTTTTGGTATATTTAAAGTTTCACATTCTTATTGCAGCTTTAATTCCGAGAAATAAGAGATTTAGGGGCATGACCATGAAGTGCATGGGAAGACGAAAATGTGCCTAATGTGTGAAAAGGTACCAGAGAAATGAAGAGGTGCCAATGAAGATAACTCTTAGAGGCAAGTTTGTACTTTTATATTTGTCCTCCTATACTCGATAAATAAGAAGACATTTTATGTATAAAGGGATGAATGTCATTTATGGCTCTCCCTCTCTCCTGTAAACAATCTTTTAATATATAAAATGGGGCAAAGAGCCCGATAAACTACCTCACTTTGCCCTGCTGGGGGCAGTCACGGCGTCACATTTTCTTTCCCTCTCTCCCTCACTCTCGGTTCTCGTGCTCTATGCCTTGGGCATGCCTACATAACAAATTTGATTTCAACACTTATAATAGCAATTAGATTGTGATTCATGTGCTATTTATTTTATTGGCTCTCTTTTGATTATTTCATTTAAAGGGGAATTGTGAGAACTATAAATACCCCTTTTCGGTTTTGTGTAAAATACACTCCACTTATAATCTCTTATTAGATGTGGTAAATTCTTCTTCTTTGCCCGTGGTTTTTCCCATTCTGGGTTTTTCACATAAAATTTGTGTTCTTTCTTATTTCATTTATTTCATTATTTTTTGCACCGATTTAATAACAAGTTATAACAAAAAGTTTTTAAAACTTCTCACATAGTTGTGCAATATATGAAAATCTTTTGAACAACTCTAAGTTAAGGTGTTATCAATACCAATCCAAAATGGGATACATATAAAGGTGAGCAATAGGCTTTCGCATAAATAATAAGCTTAGTGGCCATAAACAAGTATTGTGAAAAGGAAAATTTCAATCTTTAATTAGCTCTGCTGGCGAGAGATATTTCTCCAACGTCTTCACGGCTGGAACAATCTCAGCTGGGCAAGAAATAAATTTACAAACAAAACTTGGCATGCAACAACTAAGAGTTACCTCTTTGCGATAACGGTTACCCATGAAAAACAGCAACGAGTCCCTTCCTTTAATCCCCACCTCCCCTTTGAACGGATTAATCCGATGAGAATACGGCAAAATTACATCCTTCACCAACGAGGCCTGATCACCTCTCAATCTCCCAAAATCTGAAACCAACAGCACGCCGTTCTTTATCCTATCAATCACCTTATACAGAGCGTTCGGATCCTGACAGATGAACACATGGTCCCTCCCATTATTCCTCCTCCAAAACTCCTGCCCCTCGACCCAACTCACCAGCTTCTCCTGCATATCTCCGTCGTTGTACGCCATCGCCCTATCAGCAACGCCATCAGAACCGGGACGAAATGGGTTAACGATAAGACTGAGGGAGGAGAAGAATGGGACGTAGTAGAGATCAGCCTCTTCCGGATTTTTAACCCGCTCAACGGGCGATGTGGAGCGGTCGGGGCGGAGGAGATCGGTAAGGAGCCACCACTCAGCGGAGTGTTGGTGCCCTGGGTAGTGGAGGTCAGACTCCGATATCAGCAGCGAACGTTGTGGGTCACGCGCGAGGAGGTAACTTTCGATGACACCATAAGTGAAGAGGCGAGGAAGCTCGTAGAGGTAAATCTTGGTGCGGCGAACTGAGGGGGAGGGGGAGGAGAGAAAGGGGGAAGGAGGAGGGGAAAGGATGGAGTGAGATATGGCGAATATGGTGACGAGAGAGAAGGCAACGGCGAAGGCAGCAATGGAAGGGCGGAGGAAGGGGCGGCGAGCCATGCGGGAAGTGCCGAGAGTTAGGGTTGCGGTTTGGGATTTTAGCGGGGAGGAAGAGGGATTTGATTTGCGAGGCATGGCCCGCTCGGGCATGGCATTGGATTCCGGAAAATGGAGGGAGGGGTGAAGCGGACGGTAACTGTGTGGTGTCTGCCTCCCGGTCGTTGTTAAATAAAAGGAAGGTAAATATCATAACAAAAAAATACCGAACTTTTTTTATACTTAAATTAATTTATATCGATTTAATTTATGCTACGCCTGCCCGCCCTTAAAAATGTCAATGTAGTTAAGGGTGCTGTTTGGGACGACCATGAAAGTAACGGACGGAGAACTGCATCATTTGGGTTGGCGGCGGCACCACGTTCAGAGTAAGGTTTTCAGCTGTTTAATGAAAACATGAGTTATAAGTTTGACCCTGCAGGCCATATTTCTTCGCTATATATTTACTCGGGTGCCCTTCACGTCTTCTGCCCTAACATGCTCCCATGTTTTCTCCTGTGCCCAACTCGACATCGCCTCGCATTTGTTCGGTTATTCTCCTGTGCCCCACTCGTCCTCGTCTCGCATTTACGTGATATTTCTTCTCTACTTTCTCTTCATTACCCGACACCTGTGATGAAAGGTTTTCAAACTATTTGCTTCTTCTTTTAGTATACTGACCCGACTCGCAATTAAGTGGTTTTTATATATGTTTTCTGGCAAAAATTTTGACCCAACTTAATTAAGCAGCTAGCGTGCAAAATGAATGTAAAGTTTGATTTATGCTTTATACATTAGGGGTACAACCCAAGTATATGTATCGTTTCAAGTACTATAGGGTTTTCTTCTTTGACACCTCTTGAAACGATACACGTACTTGAGTAATACCCCTAGTATATAAAGAAAACCATATATTACTTGAAACGATCCCACAGAGAAAACCCTATATTTTGACCCTCTTCTTTGACACCCCTAGTATCGATCCCACTGAAAAGCGAGGTAAGAATGTCCTTAGACGAAATCCTAGTCTACAACTATCATATCTTAGTTTGGAAGGTCGCTTAAGATGATGTTTTATCTAGCAACTACTCCTAATGCAAATATTAAATGCAAGGATAACAATTATTCCTAAATGCAAATATTAATTCTAAGAATAAATTATATGGATAAATTGGTTTGGAGTATTTTGAGATGTAAAAACTATCATTCTCAAGTGCGACGACATAAAAAATGTGAAGGAATGAAATGCATTGAATTTAATGTAGTAGTGACAAATAGGAGCATACCTATTCTTTACCCCTTCCGAGCATAAAGAGCATTGGATAATCTAAAGTTGATCTTGGCATGTATAATAGTGTTGGGTAGGTTCTAGCCTCTCTGTTTTCGTTTGTTTTTCTTTCTTTTATTTTAGAAGGAAACGACAGTCTGTCGATCGTCGTATACTTCTTTTATTCGAATAAATCTCCCTCCCGAATCAGATCACTAATTCGAAGAGGAAAGAAACCGAATAAGAAGGGACATACGACAAAGAGACAAACAAGAGAAAACACAAAACGTGGAGAGTTTACGTGCGGTAAACCTCGCAAGGATAGGTTAAAAGTGTCCCCCCAAACAAGATCGGGCGAAAGCACCTTAAACTGATATCCGCGAAAGAATGCCTACGTAAACTACCCAAAACTAGAGAGTCAGGTGTAGGTGTCTGTTCTGGGGTCAAGAGCACTCCCAATGGGACGTATCCCGCTTGGTTAATTACATCTCAGGGGGTACCCAAAAATACTCTACATAAAAGGAATTTCGCTTGGATTATCGTGAACCTGGGGCAATAGGTACTCAAAGAAAAGTTATTCCGTGTGGGAACAGCCGTGTGGGAACAGTCCCGACCGATGCTTCAAAGCTCGTGCTAAGCAATCGGGCAGTAAGTCAGTCTCTCACATCCCGAAATGTGTAGCGACTCATCAGCCCACAGGACCCACGGAATAACTTAAGTCATCTTGATGGGGATATCCCAACACATCAAAGCACGTCAGAGCTATAAGGGCAGAGGACAAATTGTCGTATCTCAAATGGGCGGTGGCTCATCGGCATCGGGCCGTCAATGTGATATCAACGAAGTCAATGAGCGATAGGGCTCAAAGGGGCTCAACAAAAAGGAAGGTAGAGTGATCCTAAAAGGTAGAGGTAACTGGGTCGGGGTCACTAAGTCTACTTGGTCGTGAAGGTAGTCGACCCAACACGTCCCGAGGTTCCCGGTCAAAATTCCATGAATTACGTCATCCGCATGAACCTCGGTAGCCCTAAGGTCAATGGAAGGAAACTTTATCCTATGACTATAAGTTGTAGCTCCGAGAGGTGAGACTAATACCTGCTGAAGTAGCAGGGACGCCTCAAGAAGAAAAAAAAACGTGGAGGTTCAGCTAAAAAGCTGTAAACACTCCAAACAAAAGGACTTACACTCCGTCTAGATCGGGGAGCTTTCTAACATCATATGCACACTAGACAACCACCTATATAAAGATATGTTGGGTAAGTTGGGTTGAAGAAGCACGGGGACTCCTCCTTGGGACATGCAAATATGATTGCAGTTATCTAGAGCGACGAAAGAAACTCTATCCTATGATTAAAAGCAAGAGCTCCAAGAGGTGGGACTTATACCTGCCCAAATAGCGAGGATGCCTCCGGAAAGAAAAGAAAGTAGAGGTTGAGCTACAAAGCTGGAAATACTCCAAACAAAAGGACTTACATCCCGTCTGGGTCGGGGAGCCTTCCAACACCCTAGGCGCACTAAACAACCACCTATAAAGAGGTATGCTGGGCCAGTCAAGTTGGAGAAGCACGAGGACTCCTCCTTGGGACATGCAAATATGATTGCAGTTATCTAGAGCGATCCTTAAGTATTGTGGAGACCCTACTAATATATGCAGGAAAGTAAATGTTATAATTTTTAAATCCTGAATATTTTAATCCTACATTTTAATTATCTTGAATATTTTATTTATGATTTTGTAGAAAATTACAATTTTAAGGTCCTTAATGAGCCTATATTGTATCGTGAAATCCCAGATAAGCCACAGAAAGAAACAAGGAAAACACATGAAAGTGCAGACATGCAATATGATGCAAAAAAGCAAAGCAAGCCAAATCAAAACAATAAAACAGGTCGGTGCCGTTGGGTCGGCAACATATCTCAGAAAAGAAAAGGGCGCCCAGACTCCGCATATACATGCCCGGTTCTTATTCTATACATCAATATAAAATGCAGAATTAAGATACGGGCCACGAGCATCAGCTCATGGTTCCCTCCACGTGGTTCCCGTGCTAAACATCTTGAAACTCGTGCTCGTATCTTATTTCTGCTACAGGACTCTCCTAGACTCTAAAAATTACATAGGAAAATAAAAGACTCAATCCTGCATGAAAATAAGTGTCAGCGGGAAAACTCACATGCAAATAACGTATCATGAGCCATGCCTTAAAAGTGGGGGAGCTAATATCACCTGCAAGCAAAAGGGTCAGAAATCATTACTTGCTCCCCCTATAGCGGTACATGTGTGTGTGCAAATAAATGGGCATGGCTCCCTGTAGAAGAACGCCCTAACATACTACCACACATATGCAGCATGCAGGCACATCACAAGTATAATGCAAAAGAAATATATTTAACTATGGCAATCAATCCAACAGAGAATAATAGTCAGGCATCAAAAAGACTACCTAGCACCCTAAATCCTAGCCTATCACACCGTCTAACAAAAAGTGCGTCAACATGTTATCTAAGTGCGGCGTAGACCTGAGTATAGTATGACTTTGACGGGGCGTCATACCAGACCCATCCTAAAGATCCGAATGCTCTAAAGGGTGTCACGAAGAGGGGTGACACGAGTTAGATCTATTAGATCTTTAGCACAGTCATACTCGTGTCAATCTCGATGACTTAACTCGCATTGCTCACCGGGATCAACACAACAAGCAATGCATGTTAAGGCATCGCGACCGATACGGGGTCACTCTCCTAACGAACATGGCTCGCTATCCATGCAAACATGCAAATGCAGATGCTAATGCAAACAAATAAAAACATATAAGTAGTGATAAAAAGTATGCCATGAAGGCATACTGTGGAGGCAGCGCCCGAACAAATTGGTGTGCCATAGCGGCAGTAATAAAAAGGGATGGGCGTACCGTAGCGGCAGTGGCCAGAAGTTGTGTCGTGGAGGCGGTGATCAAAATGGATGGGTGTGCAGTGGAGGTAGTGGCTCGAAGAAAGGTGTACCGTAGCGGCAGTGACAAAAAGGGATGGGCGTGTCGTGGAGGCAGTGGCCCGAAGAAAGGTGTACCGAGGTGGTAGTGACACGGAGACAGTGGTGATTCTCACTGGGGAGCATCACCCAAGTGCAAATGCAAATACATATGGTGCAACATGCAAATAGTCAAACATGTGATATAACTGCAAAAACAAAACAAACATACAAGTGATCGGTCGACCAGACTGTGGTGGCCGGTCAAATCAAAGTGATCGGTCGATCGGGCCGGAGCAGTTGGTCGAACCAAAGTAAGATGCTCGTCAGGCTGAGGCGGCTGATCGAAGCAAAGTGAGATGCTCGTCAGGCTGGGGTGGCTGATTGAAGTGAGATGAAATGCTCGTCAGGCCGGGGCGGCCAGTCCAAGCGAGGTGAGATGCTCGTCGGGCTGGGGCAGCCGGTCAGAGCGAAGTGAAATGCAACATGCACCAAGCAAAAAATGCAAAATGCAACAAACCAACATGCAGATAGAAAACCGGGCTCGTGCTAACGACCTCACTTGGGAGACCTAAGGTTTACACCCTTGGATGTGTGACACCACCGCCTTTTGCTTTGGTGAGGAAATGTGAGGGATTTTCTCCCCGGATCTCCGGGGGGGAAACTCTCTACGGCGTCGCAAAACAGGATAGCTAAAAACCTTTTTCCTATTTTACGAACTCCTCCAGACTTTACAAAGCGAGCCAGCTACAAAGCTTATCTCGCTTTGCCAAGTCCGACCTCCCAACTTCTCCAAGTAAAGCTGAGGAATCCAAAGCAAAGGGAGTGAGGGACTCCGACCCATAGGGGTTTGTGCTAAGGCTCACAACAAGAGGGGAGACATTTGGCTCTACGGGGGGTATTTGACTACGCACAAGAAGTCTTAAACTAAATGTTGGCTCTAAGAAAACCAACGATTCATCATGCAGGCACGTCATCGTGCAGACCCACGTCGGCGCCCGCACCCCGTGTGGGTGATCGAACCCACATGCCTAGACTCCACTATTCCTAAGTTTTGCTAAGAGGTAGAGAATCTCACCACTGTGACGGTTGCAGACGCGTTTCCTTGCTTGCTCCAAGCTCACCGGCGTACGATCTACACTTCAGTATGCCTCGTAGAATGTGCACATGACAACAAAAAGATGGGAAATTGTGAGTCAGTGAGATATGCGAAGCACCAGTAAATAAGTAATTTAGCATATAAAAATATCCAACACCAAAAAAAGATACCTTCGCGAGAGAGGATCGCTCGACGACGGTGAAAGAGGGGGAGTTTTCCTCGCAAAGGAAGAGACGCTTGCATCTCCTCAAACAGCGACACCTCTCGCTGTCCGGCGACGTCGAGGTCCTCCGACGAAGTATCTGGTCACCAGGAAGGTAGGACGGCAAGATGAAGGAGTTAGCCCGCTGGCGGTGCTCATCGAGAGCGAAAGAAACACAAAGGAAAGCTCAAAATTTGAAGCTCACCCAGCTGATTTTCTCCGGTATAAATTCGACATCGACAAGGCAAAAAGGTCGGCGAGGAAGAGGTCCGACGAATGGCGGGCTCTCAGCGTCGGAGTTGGAGGAGGGGCTGGAAGATCTGTGTACGACCAAGAATAGAAGAAGAAGGAAAAGGGAGTGGTTGTGGTAGGCCAGATTTCGGCATCGGCGTTGGAGGAAGGGTGGCCCAGCAGCGAGGTCGAAGGCGCACGGTGCAGCGAGGAGGGAGGTGGCTTGATCTCCGACTGCGAAGAAGATGAGGAGAAAGGTGGTGTAACCAGCGGAGCGAGGAGGCCGGCGGCTGGAGGATGTTGGCGCCTGAGCTCACCAGCGAGGAGCAACGGACGGCGGGTTTCGAGAGCAAAGTGGGTGACCCGAGTGACTGACGACGAGATGAGTAGAAGGCTTCGGGCTAGGGGCTCTGGCGACGCGGAAGAGAGCGTCGATGCCGGCGAGGAGCATCGTCCGGCGACGCAGGTGACAGAGGAGCTCGATCTGTTCGCGAAAAGGGAGGTGACGGCGCGGTAGGTAGCGAAGCAGGCGTTAGTTTTGGAGGGAGGCTTGCGTGAGTTTATAAGGAAAATCATATATAATATTATAATATTATATAATAATATTATTAATAATATTATATAATAATATTATTATGATTATCCTTAGTGCATTTTTAGCTCGTACACGTCCTCACTGCGAAGTGGATGTCCTTCCTGGCTAAAATCGACATTCCGAACGCGTTGACGCAGTTCGTTTTGTCATTCAGGGTCATATGGACAACTTTTTCAACTATCGTGCCCAAAATGATAAATTGCACATTTTCACCCCCGCCTGTGGAACCGCAGCTAACTGGACATCCTCCGTAAGTGAAATTGTCGTTCCTGACATATTGGCGGGGTCCGTTTCATCATCTGAGGTCACTAGGACCACTTCATCAAGAGATCGGGCCAATTCAAGCTAAATCACGCGCGACACGCCGAATGATATTCGTTGACCCGATTGAAGCGTCTGACAAGTTAAATGTCGATCGGCCTTCACCTAAGCAAAAGCCATAGCCTAGCAGAATGACTTTGGCTACGTGCCCCTCAACACGTGCCAAAAAGGTCTCGGGTGGGTGTCTAAACTATCAGACGTCACAGACGTAAGCTATCCCGAGTCATGCAGGTGGACACCCTACACTCGTGACATCAAAAATTGATGCCAACAAAGGACCCCCAACAAGTGTGTTGCGCAATCAAGGCACAATGCACTTGTTGGAAGATGCTCAATTTTTTATCAAGCCCAGACTAGTAATGAAGCTACGCAGCCTGAGCGATCAAAAACAGCCAAGTACTCTAAAAAGGAAAATACACGAGAGCCAAATCCACTTCTAGAAAGATGGGGAGAAATGCACATGAGACTTATATCCATCCCGACAACGGGTTCAGAGGCCGTAGAGGCATGACCACGCCCGGTAGGTCCAGGGGTCGCAGAGACATGACCTACGAATGAGTTCAGGGGCCGTAGAAGCATGACCCAACATTGTGGTTCGGGGGCCGTAGAGGCGTAACCACAAAGAAAAACAGGTTCAGAGGCCGTAGAGGCATGACCTAGGGGTGAGTTCAGAGTTCATAGAGACGTGACTCAACTCGGTGGTTCAGGGGCCGTAGGGGCATAACCACACAACACTGAGGGGTTAGACCCTCGAATGTCTGCGCTTCATCAATGAGGACTGTCGGATCACACGTCGCTCATGTATAGAAGGCAAGTTGGCTATAAAGTCGCCCGCCACTTTAATGAGGAATGTCATGGAAACTTATATCACTCACTAAGAGGTAACAGGTTGACTAGATCGAGAAGGAATGCCCATCCGAGGACTAGTTCGCATTGATTGGTTAGGAAGGAGAGTCGAGGGACTTCGACCCCTCCTGCAAACTGATCGAGGTGTGTACCTCAACACCCGCGCTCCATCAATGAGGACTGCCTTGTGGACTTTAGGTCGCTCATGAAAGGAAGGAAGGTTGGCTAGGAAGCCTCTTGTCACTTTAATGAGGGATTTCATGATTTCATGGGGCCTCACAGCCTCACATCGCTCATTAAGCGGTAACAGGTTGACTAGATCGAAAGGAGAATGCCCACGGACTTCGGATCTCCTCTGAGTACTAGTCCACATTAATCAATTAGGAAGCAGAGCCATGAGACTCTAATCTCTCCTACAAACTGATAGAGGTGCGTGCCACAGCACCCGCACTACATCTGTGATGAATACTAAGAGATTTACATCATCACATGAGAGGTAGCAAAGGTTGGTTAGGAAGCTGAGCAACAAAGCTAAATCATCGAATGACGAGATGTTCTAAAAAAATGACCGACTAGAATGTCGTGTGGTCCGAGAAGCACTAAAGTTGGATTGCTGAGAAGTCAAATATGGAGACGTCGTCATGAGGAATGCACTTGAGACTTATATCTGCTGTGGACAGAGGGTTCAGAGGCCATAGAGGTGTGACCCTGAAACAACCAAGCTGTTAGAACCCTGAATGCCTACGCTATGTGTGAGGACTGTCGTCGGGCCTTATGTCGCTCTTTGAACAGGTAGGTAAGTTGGCTAAGGAGCCAAACATTAAAGTTGAAATGTCGAATGACGAGATGTTCTCATAAAAGGACCGACTACATCTCATAAAAGGACCGACTAGAGCGTCGCGTGGTCCAAGAAACATCGGAGCAGGTGGCTAAAAACCTGAAAATGTCAAAAGATAGGATGTCCTCATAATAGAGCAGACTCTAAGGTCGTAGGGCCCGAGACACATCGAAGTATATGACTATGGAGCCAATAGAGTCATCATGAGGCGAAACACCCTTATAAAAGAACCGACTAGAACCTCATAAGGTTTGAGAGGTGTCGAATGCTAGCTGAGCAAAGCAGTCTAGCAATCTGAGACGGGTCGGTAAGGCCGGGCGAAGCGGTCCTCACCCTACACAATGTCTTGATATCGTCAGATATCAAAATATTACGACCGAACATGGATCAATTGACCAGCTGAAATAGTCTAAACTAATGCGACATGTCTCTTAACGAGGTGATGAAAATCAACCTAGTCAAAATCGGTGTCGAAGGGGGTCGAATGAACAAAGTGATCCAACCTCATAGTACCTTACGGACCTGGGCGAGGTAACTCTTGCTGGAGAGTTTTGTAGGTGTGAGAATACCCGACTTAAGCATGGACTAATTGGACTTGCATAGAGCTAGGATTAGTTCAAAATGCAATCTGACATGGTGAATAGAATCAGCAAGTCAACTATCAAATAGGACAGGAGGTAGGTATCTTGCCTATGCATGTGCCTATGCATGTAAAAT
>NW_018220511.1:52209-79714 GCF_001263595.1 Phalaenopsis equestris
CATTAAGTGAGCAAGTACATGGTTGAATAGCACATGCTAACATGCTAGGAGTGTAGTCAAACATCTAAGTGTTACGACAAAACATGGATCAGTAGTAAAGCCGATACAACATGTTGCTTGATGTGGTGGTCAGAACCAACCAGAGAGATCGAGATAAGGACATGGTTACATGACAAGGATGGTCTAACCACAAGAGTGCTTCTGCGAGCACAAGCAAAGCAACTTTCATTGGGAATCAATGGATCAATCATTACACCGACATGACATGGCACTTGACTTGACGGACAGAACCGACAGGGGTAGTCGAGAAAAATAATAGGGTTATATGACCTAGAACAGTCTAACCACCAGGGTGCCTAATGAGCAATAGCGATATAACTCTCGCTGAGGAGTTCTGCGCGTGTGATAAAACCCAACTTAAGCATGGACTAATCGAGCTAGCATGGAGCTCTGATTAGTACGACATGTGTCAAAGAAATTGCTGAAGAGGCGATCTCAAAATGTACCCACGGAAGACTCACGTTGGGGATACCTTAAAGGTTCTGCCAATGCTTCGTGAGGACTTAAAAATCTCATTCTGACGTGGTGAACAAACTCAAACCAATCAGAAGAGACATTAAAAAAAGTGTTGGATGCATAGAGCGATCCAACCTCGTGACACGTAGGCATGATCTTAGCAAAGTGACCCTTAGTTGGGATTTCAGGTGATCCCTCTCTAGGAATTCCATATGACCCTTGCTAGGGATTCTTTTTTTGCAGGCATGAATATACTCATCCTATGCATGTACTAATCGATACTACATAGTGCTCGAGTTAGTGCAACATGCACTCCGAGATGGCGAGCAAAGTCGTTGAAATCGATCAAATTACCGTAAAGGTATTGAGGAGGGTTGGATGCATAAATGTCCAACCTCGGGGTGCTTTTAATAAGCCACGGTTAAGCATAGATCCCGCTGGTGATTTCCTCCAAACCAAGAAAAATAGTCTTTGTCGAAAAAAACATTACAATCTGATCGGGCATTGAGGATCCCAGTTAGGCACGAATCAACTATGAGAGAGCGCTCTGACTGATACAACATGTCTGCTGGCAAAGCAACAAATTACTCAAATTAGGTGGACTAAGTGGCCCAACCCACATGGGATATCCTGGCCAAGAGTCTATTAAGCAAGACTCTCACTGGGGGCTCCTCAAATTGACAGGGTAATTCCTGTCAGAAGGGTAGCACAAAGTAACTGGACCCAATAATTGGATGAATATAATGGCTCATCTCAGAAAAGCGTCCCCCAATGGGGATTCCTCAAAGGCTTATAGAGTAGCTCTTACGTGAGAGAAGACTAAAGTAGCCCAACCTATAGAAGGGGCTTTTTTCAACACCCCTGACGAGGTGACCTAACTGGTGTTTTTTTAATGCGGGTATGAAAGTACTCTGCTTAAGTACATATCAGCTAGGTAAGATGTGTTGTAGCCAATGCAACATGCCTCTTCCTGACAAAGCAATATGAATCGCTCACACTTTGGGGGATATAGAGATGGGGGTTAGACTATGAAGATGGTCTACCCATGAAAATGTCTAGCCATTAAGCTAAACCACTTCCATAGAAGGATCTCAACCTCATTCATTCAAAGCAAGCGGGATAAGCACGTACTCCACATTCATAACGATGAACGGGACGTGTATATCAACCATACTCGTGACGAGCGGGAGTAGTAGTCTTCGGACCCTGCGTAGAGCGGATTGACGAAACACAAGGTAAGAGAAAGACGAGGATTGGTGGCCGCACCAGGTATAAGCCGCTCGTAGGACTTCCAGTTTGCCCAAAATGCGAGCCAACAATTAAATTAAGAGAAAAACAAGATTTCTCCTACATGAAACTGTAGTGAACTTTAAGTGATCTTTTGACATACACAATGTGATCACTATAAGGAGTTCACATAATGAAGAGATTATGAAAATGCACATTTTTTTTTAAAATCCAAAAGCTGGATTACAAAGTGCATGTGCTTCAAAAAGCACTTCCTCATAAAGTACAATGAGTACATGAAAAAGAGGATAGACAAAATATCTCAAGTATTGCCCATTGATAGGGGCATTGGATGAAATCCATTTGCAACAATCAGCAAGAAGGGTAACTCAACCTTTAGAGGAAGGGCTACTGGACCCTGGGGGGTCCATGCGTAGAGCGTAAAGGTGGTGGGTGAAGAGCCCACAAGATGGCAAGCCTTTCTTCCAAAGGAAGGGCTGTCGAACTCAGAGGATTGATGCAGAAAGCGTGAAAAAGGTAGTGGGTGAAGAGCCCGCAAAGCTTTTAGGAGCCTTTCATGCCATTCATATATTTTTTTATTGGCATTCAAATTTTTTATTATATAGCTTATCAAAAGCTTTTTTTATTTTATTGTCTCGGGCTAAACTGCACCGATAATAATTTGGTGTGACATACCAAATTGATTTGGTACAAAGAGCCCTCATGTAGGCATCCTAAAATGGCTAGAGATATAATGCAAAATATGAGATTTTGCAAAATTCAGGTCTAGGTGGGATTTTCCCCAAGTACTTTTCTCTAGCCCCTGTCCTTTAATTCTTTTCACCCTTAGCCTAAGTAGGCCTCGTCATTCGTATCTGGGTGTCAATGAAATGCTTTCATTTTAGAGATGTTTTTAAATCCATTACTGATTCATCAGTCATCCCAATGTCACTTAAACAATTCTCTAAAAATAATATCCTTAAGAATCTTATCGAGAGAATTTTGAGATCAGAAAGTTCTTTATATTAAAGTTTCTGATTTTTGCACTCACCTCAAGCTTCTTCTCAGAAGTGTTAAGCAATTTTTTTTTCTTTTTCTTTTTTGAAGCCTTTCACATTTTTTTCCGAGAATCACTATTTTTGGTGAACTTCTTTTTGTTATAAAGAAATTTATTCTGAAACAAAAATCTCCTGAATAAAGATTCTTAATATTTTATGATTCATTACCTGTTAAGCTTCCATCGGTTTAGCTGAATGGAAAAGTAAGAGATCTAAATAGTCTTTGAAACTACTCGCATCTCAATGACGCCCATCTAGTCACTCTAAGATGCTCTCAGGACTTAGGTGAAAGTTCATTAAAGGAAGGGATTTAGTCATCGAGACTTAGTTAGAATCCCCCAAACCATGAGGATTGCAAATCCTAAGGAGGTGCATAAATGGCCTGGTCCAAGCTTATCCTTAGGATCCATCCTAGATTCAACCTCAAGAATCATCAAAGGCAAAACCAAGATAAGATCTACTAAGGGGGCATGGTCCTTTTGGAACCATCTCAACGACCTCCAAAAATTGGAGTCGGAGCATCAAAAGATTTAGAGATATTTTAGTTAGATAAGTAGGGTCTAACCGGAAATGTCAGATATCGAGGTATCCCAAAGAGTCATGGGCTGATTTATAGAGACAAAGCATTCCAATCAGTTCAACATGACTATTGAAAATGTGATAAAAATCAATCAAGTCAAACAAAACATATCCATGAGGTTAGATATGTGAGATGTATCAATTTTTCAAGGATGCTCTCTCACCAAGAACAAAGTAAAAAAGTCAATAAGGTTCTGGATAGGTGAGGCACCAAATCCTAGTGAGGTTCAGAGTAACTGACTAAATCAAATGCTTAGACATGTAGAACGGTCTTAGCAATGAAAAACACTCATCAAGAGCCTAGCCAAAAGGCAAACCAGCTCAAATCAAATGAGACACTCTCAAACAGTCTGGGAGATGTGCATCCTAACTAAACATGGATTGACCAAGACTAGCAAGTGTCGAACTCAGAGGATTGATGCAGAAAGCGTGAAAAAGGTAGTGGGTGAAGAGCCCGCAAAGCTTTTAGGAGCCTTTCATGCCATTCATATATTTTTTTATTGGCATTCAAATTTTTTATTATATAGCTTATCAAAAGCTTTTTTTATTTTATTGTCTCGGGCTAAACTGCACCGATAATAATTTGGTGTGACATACCAAATTGATTTGGTACAAAGAGCCCTCATGTAGGCATCCTAAAATGGCTAGAGATATAATGCAAAATATGAGATTTTGCAAAATTCAGGTCTAGGTGGGATTTTCCCCAAGTACTTTTCTCTAGCCCCTGTCCTTTAATTCTTTTCACCCTTAGCCTAAGTAGGCCTCGTCATTCGTATCTGGGTGTCAATGAAATGCTTTCATTTTAGAGATGTTTTTAAATCCATTACTGATTCATCAGTCATCCCAATGTCACTTAAACAATTCTCTAAAAATAATATCCTTAAGAATCTTATCGAGAGAATTTTGAGATCAGAAAGTTCTTTATATTAAAGTTTCTGATTTTTGCACTCACCTCAAGCTTCTTCTCAGAAGTGTTAAGCAATTTTTTTTTCTTTTTCTTTTTTGAAGCCTTTCACATTTTTTTCCGAGAATCACTATTTTTGGTGAACTTCTTTTTGTTATAAAGAAATTTATTCTGAAACAAAAATCTCCTGAATAAAGATTCTTAATATTTTATGATTCATTACCTGTTAAGCTTCCATCGGTTTAGCTGAATGGAAAAGTAAGAGATCTAAATAGTCTTTGAAACTACTCGCATCTCAATGACGCCCATCTAGTCACTCTAAGATGCTCTCAGGACTTAGGTGAAAGTTCATTAAAGGAAGGGATTTAGTCATCGAGACTTAGTTAGAATCCCCCAAACCATGAGGATTGCAAATCCTAAGGAGGTGCATAAATGGCCTGGTCCAAGCTTATCCTTAGGATCCATCCTAGATTCAACCTCAAGAATCATCAAAGGCAAAACCAAGATAAGATCTACTAAGGGGGCATGGTCCTTTTGGAACCATCTCAACGACCTCCAAAAATTGGAGTCGGAGCATCAAAAGATTTAGAGATATTTTAGTTAGATAAGTAGGGTCTAACCGGAAATGTCAGATATCGAGGTATCCCAAAGAGTCATGGGCTGATTTATAGAGACAAAGCATTCCAATCAGTTCAACATGACTATTGAAAATGTGATAAAAATCAATCAAGTCAAACAAAACATATCCATGAGGTTAGATATGTGAGATGTATCAATTTTTCAAGGATGCTCTCTCACCAAGAACAAAGTAAAAAAGTCAATAAGGTTCTGGATAGGTGAGGCACCAAATCCTAGTGAGGTTCAGAGTAACTGACTAAATCAAATGCTTAGACATGTAGAACGGTCTTAGCAATGAAAAACACTCATCAAGAGCCTAGCCAAAAGGCAAACCAGCTCAAATCAAATGAGACACTCTCAAACAGTCTGGGAGATGTGCATCCTAACTAAACATGGATTGACCAAGACTAGCAAGGTGGTATAATTGATACAACATATCATTAACAAGGGAGATTTTGGGGTGTCCCCCAATTGGAGTATAAAACATCCATCATAGCCTAGCTTAATAGGCAAAAGAGGTAAAATAAACACTCTTAAAAGCAAAGGCAAGTAAACCCCTCACCGTCAGATGTAGAAAGTTGTTCTACATGCAGCGTCAGGATAGAAAAAGACGTGGTGGCAGGAATTTGCCTAACCCACTAGGTATTCGCCAAAGTAGGGCGATCAACTTCTGTCCTCAACTAAGGTGAGAATCGATGGGGGTGCGCCTCGGATCTCCCTTTATAAACATAGGACAAATTCATCTTTATCAATGAAAAGGAAGCCACAAAACTTTCCTTAGCTCACGGAAAGCGTGGGCACATCAAATGTGGGAAAAAGCCACTCCAGCAGGATCATAGTAATACCTGACACAACATTTCTGGTATAGTAGCACTAAGTACCACACCAAGGGTTCCATGCAACATCTTAGCGGGTCTCATGGCATATATGACAGAAAGTGAATATCCTGGCCTTATAATTGACCGACAGGTGAACCCTAGTCTCCTACTACGAGGGCCTATAGAACAAGAAGAATATAAAAGTTCTTGGAACGTCTGAAGAATCTAAATAAGAAACTTCTTTCAATTAAGGGGACCCAGTCCTCATAGAGGAGAAAATTGGAATCCCAACAGGTATAGAGACCTGTGGCTGAGTCAGCTGCTTTAGTTGCAAGGATTCGTTCATATTCCTTTGGACGCCCTTGCCTAATGTAGGCACAAGCGAGACTTTAAAGAAACCCAGAACAATGGGGGGCAGGGACGGTCGTCAAACCAGCAAAAAAATTTCCTCTTAAAGAGGAAGCTGCTCTTACGATCTTCTAAGTCAAAAAAAAAACTCATGGTAGCAGCGTCAATAAGGACTACAAAGTGAGAATGTCATGGATCTATAGGAGGAAAGAACCTCCTAGAAGTCTTGGCTGTAGTATAGCCCACATGACCAAACATTGGAGAGAAACGATTCTCAGCTGACGGGATCTCAGTGTTATCCCATGTTGGAACAAAAAACATGTTATGGCGGGGACCAGGTCCCCACCACTAAAGGATAAAAAGGCGATTCTCAACCGATATAATTTAAGCATCGATCTTGGGCTGGAACCAAAGAGAGTCATGGCGGGGACATACCACACCGCCAAAGGATAGTACCGTAAAAATAAACTCTAGCACTCTTAAATAATGCAACATCCGCGAGGATGAAAATCCTCAAAACACGGAAGGACTACAAAAGAGGCTAGGAAAACTCAAAAGAGTGTTGCAGCGCATCGCCATTTGGTATTATCCTCTTCCTCGAGGGAAAAGGTAGCACTGATACGAGCTACTACAAGGAGAGGAGTGCGACATGCATAAATCCTCCTTTTCAAAGGAGGAAACTTAATAACCATCCGACGGGGACGTGGTCCACAAACCGGGAAAGTAGCACAATAACTCAATTTGGAGGCCAAAGATGCACCCTGAACTGGAATCGGAACATGTATATAAACCTAATGCAGGACAAGCTACTGAATTCACAACAATCTATTCCTGGTCCTCTTGGCCTTCTTACCTAATTAGGGACAGGTGGATCCTCAAGGGAACCAAAACAGAAAGAGAGTCGGAATAAAAGTCACACCGGTGACAGTAGTAGTAGGCCTACTGCTAGCAAAAGGCTCACCTACCTATGGCAGGGAGATTCGTGAGAAAATAGAGGAATGGGTCTGGAGAAGACTGTCAGGTGTTACGGCGCATCGCTATCGAGCATCAACCTCCTTTTTTTAAAAGAAGCGGCACGATGCGAGCACTGCAGCAAAAATAGCTCGATATACCCGACTTCCCGTTTAAGGGGGGGCACAAAGCAAAACACTATAGAGAACGTATGAACAACTCAATATGCACATCTCCCTATTTAAGGGGGAGGGCATAGAACGAATGCCTCAGAGGGCGTAGGAACAGCTCAATATGCATGTCTCCCCATTTAAGGGGGAGGGCACAGAGTAAACACCTCAGAGGGCATAGGATCACGTAAGGTAATCCCACAAAAGTGCTCGAAGGAACTGAAAGGTATGACACCTTCAGAAGAACAGAAAATGCTCTAGAAGAGGAGAAAGGGTTCTCCCAGCGATAGCGATCATATCTATTTTCCTGCTCTTCCGCATCGCGGGGCAAAAAGGGACAACGATCAAAAACAGGAAAAGGTTAAGAAATTTAATCATAAAGTACAACAATATCGATGCATGCAATAATGCAACGATCGAACTGTCGAGGGTGAGATAAGGGATAGAATGCATCGAGTTGCTACCCCTAGCAACCGACACATGGACTGAAAACCAAGGTCTCACAAAAAAGCTCAACTGTGACTCGAAAAAAGAGAACTAGGTCACAATAATATAAGTGAAACTCCTAGTACAGAGAGAGGCTATAACCCCAGAAGTGAAACTACAAGTATGGAGAGAGAGACTCATCCCCAGCGGAGTCGCCATGCTGTTTTCGTTTGTTTTTCTCTCTTTTATTTTAGAAGGAGTTGTCAGTTTGTCGATCGTTGTATACTTCCCTTATTTGAATAAATTTCCCTCCTGAATCAGATCACTGATTCGAAGAGGAGAGGAACCGAATAAGAAGGGACATACGATAAAGTGACAAACAAGAGAAAACACAAAACGTGCACAAAACGAACACAAAACGTGGAGAGTTTACGTGCCGTAAAACTTGCAAGGATAGGTTAAGAGTGTCCCCCCAAACAAGATCGGGCGAAAGCACCTTAAATCGATATCCGCAAAAGAATGCCTATGTAAACTTTCCAAAACCATAGAGTCAGGTGTAGGTGTCTGTTCTGGGGTCAAGAGCACTCCCAAGGGGACGTATCTCGCTTGGTTAATTACATCTCAGGGGGTACCCAAAAATACTCTAGATAAAAGGAATTTTGCTTGGATTATCGTGAACCTGAGTCAATAGGTACACAAAGAAAAGTTATTCCGTGTGGGAACAGTCCCGATGCTTCAAAGCTCGCATTAAGCAATCGGGCAGAGAGTCAGTCTCTCACATACAGAAATGGGTAGTGGCTCATCAGCCCACGAGGCCCACGGAATAACCTAAATCATCTTTACGGGGATATCCCAACATGTCAAAGCACGTCCGGGCCATAAGGGCAGAGGACAAATTATCGTATCCCAAATGAACGGCGACTCATCGGCATCGGGCCGTCAAGGTGATATCAACAAAGTCAAAGAGCGACAGGGCTCAAAGAGGCTCAACAAAAAAGGAATGTAGAGTGATCATAAAAGGTAGAGGTAACTAGGTCGGGGTACCACAGATCCGTCATCCATAGCTACAAGGACCCTAAGTCTACCTGGTCGTGAAGGTAGTTGACCCAACACGTCCTGAGGTCCCCGATCAGTAATGCGTGAATTGCATCGTCCACGGGAACCTCGGTATCCCTAAGGTCAAAGGAAATAAACTCTATCCTATAACTAAAAGTAGGAGCTCCAAGAGGTGGGACTTATACCTGCCTAAATAGTGAGGATGCCTCCAGAAAGAAAAGAAAGTAGAGGTTCAACTATAAAGCTGAAAACGCTCCAAACAAAAGGACTTACACCCCATCTGGGCCGAGGAGCCTTCTAACATCCTAGGCGCATTAAACAACCACCTATAAAGAGGTATGCTGGGCCAGTCAGGTTGGAGAAGCACGGGGACTCCTCCTCAGGACATGCAAATATGATTGCAGTTATCTAGAGCGGTCTTTAAGTATTGTGGAAGCCCTATTAATATATGCAGGAGAGTAAATGTTATAATTTTTTAATCCTAAATATTTTAATCCTAAATTTTAATTATCTTGAATATTTTATTTATGCTTTTGTAGAAAATTACAATTTTAGGGTCCTTAATGAGCCTATATTGTATCGTGAAATCCCAGATAAGCTACAGAAAGAAACAAGGAAAACACATGCAAGTGCAGACATGCAATATGATGCAAAAAATAAAGGAAGGCAAATCAAAACAATAAAACAGGCCGGTATTGCTGGGTCGGCAACATATCCCAGAAAAGAAAAGGGCGGTCGGGCTCCGCATATACATGCCCCCGCATATACATGCCCGGTCTGCCCAATCCTAATTCTATACATCAATATAAAATGCAGAATTAAGATACGGGCACGAGCATCAGCTCCTGGTCCCCTCCATGTGGTTCCCGTGCTAAACGTCTCGGAACTCGTGCCCGTATCTTATTTATGCTACAGGACTCTCCTAGACTCTAAAAAGTACATAGGAAAATAAAAGACTCAATTCTGCATGAAAATAAGTGTCTGTGGGAAAACTCACATGCAAATAACATATCATGTGCCTTAAAAGTGGGGGAGCTAATAGCACCTGCAAGCAAAAGGGTTAGAAATCATTACTTTCTCCCCTATAGCGGTACCTGTGTGTGTGCAAATAAATCGGCATGGCCCCATGTAGAAGAACGTCCAAACATACTACCACACATATGCAACATGCAGGCACATCACAGGGATAATGCAAAAGAAAGATACCTGACTAGGGCAACCAATCCAGCAGAGAACAATAGTTAGGCATCAAAAAGTAGGCATCAAAAAGACTACCTAAACATCAAAAAGACTACCTAAGCACCCTAAATCCTAACCTAGCACACCATCTAACAAAAATTACGTCAACCTGGTATCTAAGTGCGGGGTAGGCCTGGGTATAGTATGACTTTGACGGGGTCGTCATACCGGCCCCATCCTAAAGATCGAAGGATCTAAAGGGTGTCACAGAGAGGGGTGACACGAGTTAGATCTATTAGATATTTAGCACAGTCATACTCATGTCAATACCGATGACCTAACTCTCATTGCTTACCGTGATCAACCTAGCAAGTAATGCTCGTTAAGGCTTCGCGATTGACACGGGGTCACTCTCCTAACAAGCCTCGCTCGCTATCTATGCAAATGTGCAAATGCAAATGTAGACAGTCATGTGACAAAAGTGATGAGTGTACCAAAAAATGTTGACATGCCGTGGAGGCAGCGACCCGAACAAATGGGTGTGTCATAGCGGCAGTGATAAAAAGGGATGGGCGTACCGTAGCGGTAGTGGCCCAAAGGTGTGCCGTGGAGGCAGTGACCAAAATGGATGGGGGTGCAGTAGAGGTAGTGGCCCAAAGAAAGGTGTACCGTAACGGTAATGACCAAAAGGAATGGGCGTGCCGTGGAGGCAGTGGCCCGAAGAAAGGTGTATTGAGGCGGTAGTGACACAGAGACAGTGGTGATTCTCACTGGGAAGCATCACCCAAGTGCAAATGGAAACACATATGGTGCAACATGCAAACAATGAAACATGCGATATAACTGCAAAAACAAAACAAACATACAAGTGATCGGTCAACCAAATTGTGGTGGCTGGTCGAACCAAAGTGGTCGGTCGATCGGTCCGGAGCGGTTGGTCGAATCAAAGTGGGATGCTCGTCAGGCCGAGCCGACTGATCGAAGCAAAGTGAAATGCAAAGTGAGATGCTCGTCGGGTCAGGGCAGTCGGTCAGAGCGAAGTGAAATGCAACATGCACCAAGCAAAAAAATGCAATATGCAGCAAACCAACATGCAGATAGAAAACGGACTCGTGCTAACGAGCTCACCTAGGAGACCTATGGTTTAGACCCTTGGATGTGCAGCACCACCGCCTCTTGCTTTGGTGAGGAAATGTGGGGGAGTTTCTCCCCGGATCTCCCGGGGGGGGGGGGGGGGGGTGCGGTTCTCCAAGTAAGGCTAGGGAATCCAAAGCAAAGGGAGTGAGGGACTCCGACCCATCGGGACTTGTGCTAAGGTTCACAACAAGTGGGGAGACACTCGGCTCTACGGGGGGGTATTTGGCTATGCACAGGAAGTCCTGAACTAAAGGCTTGCTCTAGGAAAACCAACGATCCATCACGCAGGCACGTCGTCATGTCGACCCACGCCGGCGCCCGCACCCTGTGGGCGATCGAACCCACACGCCTAGACTCGACTATTCCTAAGGTTGGCTAGGAGGTAGAGAATCTCAGCACCGTGACAGTTGCAGACACATTTTCTTTGCTTGCTCCCAGCTCACCGGCGTCCAATCCACACTCCAATATGCCTCGTAGAATGTGCACAGGACAACAAAAAGATGGAAAATTATGAGTCAGTGAGGTATGCGAAGTACCAGAAAATAAATAATTTTAGCATTTAAAAATATTCGACACCAAAAAAATGTACCTTCGCGAGAGAGGATCGCTCGACGACAATGAAAGAGGGGGAGTTTTCCTTGCAAAAGAAGAGGCGCTTGCGCCTCCTCGAACAGCGACATCGCTCACTATCCAGCGATGTCGAGGTGCTCCGATAAAGTATCCGATCGCAGGGAAGGTTGGAAAGCGAGGTAAAGGAGTTAGCCCGTCAGTGGTGCGCACCGGGAGCAAAAGAAATGCAGAGGAAAGCCCAAAATTTAAAGCTTACCTCGCTGATTTTCTCCGGTATAAATTCGATGCCGACGAGGCAAAAAGGTCGGTGAGGAAGAGGTCCGGAAAATGGTGGGCTCTCGGTGTCGAAGTTGGAGGAGGGGTCGGTAGATCTGTGTACGACCAAGAATAGAAGAAGAAGGAAGAGGGAGTGGCTCTGGTCGGCCAGATTTTGGCGTCAGTGTTGGAGGAAGGGCGGCCCAGCGGTGAGGCCGGCGGTGCACTGTGCAGCGAGGAGGGAGGCGGCTTGATCTCCGACTGTGAAGAAGATGAGGAGAAAGGTAGTGCAACTAGTGGAGCGAGGAGTCCGACGGCTGGAGGATGTTGGCGCCTAAGCTCGCCGGCGAGGAGCAACGGATGGCGGGTTTCGAGCGCAAAGCGGGTGACCCGAGCGACTGACGGCGAGATGAGTAGAAGGATTTGGGCTAGGGGCTCCAGCGATGCGGAAGAGAGCGTCGGCGCCGGCGAGGATCGTCGTTCGACAACGAGGGCGACGGAGGAGCTCGATCTATTCGCGAAAAGGGAGGTGACGACGCGGTAGGTAGCAAAGCAGGCGATAGGGTTGGAGGGAGGCTTGCGTAAGTTTATAAGGAAAATAATATATAATTTTTTAATATTATATAATAATATTATTAATAATAATATTATTATTATCCTTAGTGCATTTTTATCTTGTACACGTGCTCACAGAGAAGTGGATGTCCTTCCTGGCTACAATCGTAGTTTCGGACTCGTTGACGCAGTCCGTTTCGTCATTCAAAAAGGTCTCGGGTGGGTGTCTGAACTATAGGGCGTCACGGACAGGTCGTAAGCTATCCCGAGTCTTGCAGGTGGACACGCTACACTCGTGACATCAAAAATTGATGCCAACACTCTCATCTCTATAGATTACATACTGTGTCCTCTCTATAGGACCTACCAATGATCCTCAGTTTTAACTCTAGACCAAATTGATAAAAGAATCTAGCATGTCACCCAAGAAATATCAATTCTACGCCCATCAAATATTATCGCCCTATCTATTTGCACTGCCACTTGGACGATCATCATGGCTCTTTCCAAAGTGAAATGTGGCTCTACTCACTTGAAAATTACACCGCCCTCCTGGGTCTTAATGCAATTACAATGGATTTTAACATTACAATAGGCCAAAATTGCAATGTAAATAGGCCAAAATTGCAATGTGGCCAAAATTGCAATGTAAATGAAGTTCAAGTGAATACCATCACATTAATAATAAAATCAATTCTAACATGCATTTCATAAAATTTATCCAAATCATAGCAAAGGAAAAGTAAATGAAAATAATAACATAATAAGTAAAAGGATTTTATAGAATTTTGTGCCAAATAGGAACATATGTCTACCTACCACTCAGTCAAGTGTATAGATATGCTTAGTATTCTATTAATTTTGAGCAACTATTTGTCACCTAGAAACTTCTAATAAAAATATATCTTTAAATTATATTTCCAGAAAAGTTGCATTGTCCCAAACTATTTCATCAATTCCAACTGGACAATGTGAGTGCAGTCAAGTTGTAACATCACCACTCTCCAGAGTCTTAGTTTCAATTACAACAAATTTTAACATAATTTATTGCCACCTAGGTTATATCAATGAAGCAAAAGAGATATTACTCATCACATGAAAAAAAAATAATTCTATCATAAAACAAATTTTCCTATACATGTCACTACTTCATATTAAAAGAAAAAAGTCAAGAAAACTACTTAAGAAGCATGGATAAAACACAATAGAAAACTTCGTTAAATTAAGGAAAATTCACTATAAAGTGTTTACAACATTTACAAGATAATGAAGAACACAATATTAGTTTTTTTCCTTTGAAAAAAAGTTGAAAAATTTCTCCAACAAAATCTCGTCAATCCATGTGCTACTTATACTTCTTTACTCATATCTCTCAAAATCCCTCATCAATTTCTCTAGAAATACACACTAATTACCTCTCATGAGAGGCGTCAAACCCCCTATTTAAAGAGAAGCCATACACCTCTTTTTTCAAAAAGGCACACCCCTTCACTCTAAGAGACGCACCCTTTCACTCCATGAAACACATCTCTTCATTAAAAAATCGTTCTAAGTGTCAAGATTCATTTAATATCATCATGGGGTGTGCAAGTTGCCCGAAAGCTTCCAAAACAACCAAAAACCACCAAAAACCATCCAAAATCGCTCCTGGATGGTTTTTGGCACCTAGGCATCATTTTCTTATCATCATTGGCGCCTAGGCTCCTTGTTTGGGTGCTTAGGCGCCACCCTACAGGCAACTCCATGTTTTTGCCCCCATTTTGCTCCATTTCAGCTCTGTTTTAACTTTGTTGCGTCTAAATTGGTATACGTACAAGATAAAGATAAAAATAACCTTTTTAAAAAATTGTAATTTCATTCAAAAATATGTAATAAATGTCAAGGAGATTAAGCATAGAAATACATATCAAAATGTTTCATGTCATAATTTTCTTCTTTGCTCGTTTTGGCTCCAAATTGCATCATTTTTGCTTCATTTTCTTCAAAAATCTATTTATTGTACCTGAAATGAAAAACACTCAAAATACCATCTTTTAACATGCAATATCATAAATTTATATAAAAAAATGAGCATAAAATGTATGTTAAAAATAAGTAATTTTGAGTCATGTCAATACCTCTAAACTTAAATGTTACTTGTCCTCAAGTAACACTATAACTTTAAAAACAAAATTTTTAAACCGGTGGTAGTGGATTTAATATTTTAGATAACTAAAAATTTATTTTAGAAATGTTATAGTCCAACTTAAAAGAATTTCTAGTAAAGCAGATGATATCTAAAGTGTCAGAACTTTTAGTACAAAATTTAGGAATACTCATTTTCTATTTAATCCAAACTTAATTGATTTTTTCCTAAATTGGGATTTTTAGAAAAATATTAATTTTAGAATTTATTAATTTTATATTGAAAATAATTTTTACTGATACTTTTTGACATTAAGCATATGATTGAAATTAAGTTTTTTTCTTAGAAAGATTCAAGTGAAATCAATTTTCAGTTAAATCTTATTTCCCAAGTTTCTCCTTCCTTTTTCAAACTTTTCTATTTTTTTTCTTTTTTTTATTTTTCTTTTTTTTCTTTCAAGATCGTTTTAGTCCTTACTTTTTTTAGGTGAGGATTACTATATCTGGATAGACATTTAATGATTTTGAATTTCACTATCTCTTCTCTAAAGTTAAAACTTATTTTCTATCTTTAACTTAAAATCTAGTATCTGTTTTTGAAAAATAATTTTCATAGAATCTAAATTATTTAAAAAGTACTATTATAAAAATCTATAATTTTTCAAAAATTCAAATTTTTCTACTATAAAAAGTAAAATCATTTTCGTAGTATTTCCTACTAGATGTCCTAACTTTAGTTTCATCCTCTTTACTAAATTATCTACTAAGATCTTCTATTTCATTCATAAAGATCAAAATTTTAGTATCCTAAAGATAACACCACATACCACATGTCATTTAAAAAGTGACATCAAATTAAATACAGGCTATTGAGGACAAATAAAGTTAAAATTTAAAAACACTTTTTCATCCCGCCAAACTTGATTCTTAAATAATTTAAGAACATTAAATTACATATCAAGTATGAGGAAAGATAAATTTAACAAAATTATCTATCAGAGTGTTCAAAATATAAAAATAATTCAGGTACAAGTAATAAAAACATGTTTTTGTAGTAGTAAATCTTAAATCAATATATATAACATGAAATTTACAAAGTAAAACACTACTCTAACACACATGCAATACTACATAAACTAGAGCAAAATAAAAAAATTTTAAAATTTTTTTCTTCCCCCCAAACTTAATTTTTAACATGTATAACATTTAGTACATAAAATATAAGAAGGAAGAAAAACAGTTCACAAATTTTATCTACCACAAATGTCTATCAGAAACATCTACAAGTATTCATCAGAAGAGAACAATATGCAGCAAAAAGTAAATCTAAACTAATACATGTTAAAATTAAATTAAACAAGAGAAAACTTTAACAAGCATAACAGGTATAATCATAAAAATATATATTTAAGTGTTCTTCAAGTCTTAAATACATTTGTAGCACTTACACAAACACACAGGATAAATGAGGTCAACTCATCCTTTAACTCATTGCATCTCACTACTTTACTTCCAATTTATAATGAAATCACTACCTTCATAAATTAAGTACTTTTAAATGCTTTTATAGAGTCTAATTCTATAGACATAATTATCCCTGATTTGTTGGCTTTTGAGCACCGACTTTGGGTATCACCATTATCCTTTTAAATAAGCACCTCTAATAGTTATAAAGATAGTGCAATATCTTCCACATGTCGCTCATCAAATAGGTTCATGACTCTTACCAAATGAAAACAAAGTCAGAGAAAAGAAGTAACAAAATTTAGAATGACCTGTTCAATGTCCAAACTTATCATGCCTCCAGTTAATCCTCAAAATTGATTTAGGACTGACTTAAAATGTACTCGTTAATCCAACTATTACCAAAGAACAAATATAAATCTAGACACAATGAGAAAGTCAAGGAATAACCTCACTCATGACTCATAAGAACATCCACCAATATCGATCACACTAATCAATCTATATTAAAGCAAGCTCAATATCACACAAACAATCACGATTCACAATCATACTAAATCAAACCACATTGATAACCATGGGTTGCCTGTCACAAAGCACTTGGTTTAATGTCGCTAGCATGATAAAGGATTTCCTCCCAGATCAATTTTCCATTTAAGTAAACATCGATCAATCACCCAATCTCTTACTGATCCTGTGATTCCTATTAAATCCTCAAATTTTAGTTTTTCTTTCAACTTCTCAAATTGATTCCGCCTATTATTCCTCGATTCTCTTTCTAGATCTAAAAGTTCTCTACAGGTATTTTCAAACTGCACATTAATATCATCCTTAAAATTTATAAGAAATGGATCTCTATATGATAATTCTAGGTCTCTTAGTTTTTTAGTTTGATTCTCCCTAAATGATTCAGACTCTAGATCAAATTCCACTAGAATATTCTTCTGCCACAAGTTATCTTCCAATTATTCTCATTTGTGAGTAAATGGTGGAGGTGGTCTTTCTATATTTATCTTAGTTGAAGAAATATGTTTTTCTAATTCCTTAAGAATTTCTTCCATTAGCCCTTCAATCCTCTTATCCTTGTTTCTCAACTCAAAGTTCTTTTAAAACATGTTCTCCAATTCTCTTCTAATTCTTAGTTCGATTTCATTATCTTGCTCATCATTTTTCTCCTTAGGGTTTATCTCATGGTCACTAGGTAATGGTCACTAGGTAAAATGTCACTAGGTAAAATATCTAGAGGATTAATATTAAATGAGTCAACAATCCACCCTAGTTGGTTTTCTATATTTCTTATAGCAGCCTCTTAACTTTTCAACTAATTTTCCATTTGATAAACAACCTCTTTGATAGACAACTCCTTCTCATATGGTAGGTTAGCGTTAAATTCAAAAGGACAAGAAAGTCTAAGGTTATAGTTATCCTGATTATTCCAATTACATAAAGGATCATCTTAATTGTAATCCCATGACTGGTTTCCTTCTTCATAATATTTATTCCAGTTAAAGTTTGAAGGATTTTCCCATCCTAGGTTTTCGTTATTGAAATAAGGGTTATTTGGTTGATCGTCTATCTCATCAATATTTTAAAAAGTATCAGTGTCAACCATCTATCCAAATGAATTTTCCTGAATGACTAGGGGTTTATGAGGTTGACACAATGCACAATGATATAATCTTCTTGAAATATCTACAATCGGAAAAGTTAAAATATTCATATATTAACTTCAAAATAATTCATCATTTCTACAACATCTTCTGAAGATCTTTCCTATTTCCTAATCCTCCTAACAGTTCTCTCTATTTCCGAGTCATAAAATTCAAGATCTACAGCTCCTAAACTACGCATACATATCTAGAGACTTAACTAATATGATGGATATCAAACACGTTAAATAATAAAAAATATTTTTTGTTTTTTAAATTTTCTTTTTTAAAAAATTTAAAATTAACACACAATAATAAAACACATAAGATAATAACACTACAATTTCTAAATCAAAGACTTCTAAGCTCAGCTAAAATTCTCCTAAAGTTCTCACCGTACCGAACCCACAATTACGAAGTTTTTCTGTGTGCTTTTTGATAAAAAACTTGACCCAATTTGATTAACCAACTAGTGTGAAAAATGAATGTAAATTTTGATTTATAGTTTACACACTAGGGGTACTGATCTCGATTCTCTTTATATATGTAAAATGCGATGTATGTGATTATATGCTTAATTTTCCTAAGAATGATTCTTACTTTGCAACAAAGCCAAAAACTTGATCCCAAGCAAAAGCTAGATAAATTTTCACTATAAAGCAGATAAGAATACAACTATAATATTTCATATGGGATATCGTTATCAAGTAAAATAAGACTTTTTCATTAAGCCTTGAATATCAAACCCATAGGGATAACTAATGATATACAACTTTACAAAATATAAGAAATTAGATAACAAAATTTTATTTGTCAAAGTATACTTAATTAAACTCTAGATGTTATAATAAGAATGAAAATTTGATTCTTTTTTTGTAATTTTTTATAATTGAAAATATAATTGAAAATAAAGTATTTTATAATTGAAAATAAAGTAAGCAACTAATTAACTTAACTAAATACTTGCAAGATGAAGACAATATAAATAAAATATCTTTTTCTTTATCATGAAACATTAACAATTATAAGAATTCTATTGTGAAAGTATTCTAATTGTGTTGTGCAAAATAGGAGCAATAATATTCTTTACTCTAATTGGAGATGTTATAAAGAACATTGGCTAATTTATAGTTTGAATAGTTTTAAATATGGGTTAGGTAGGCAAGATCCCAACTCTCACTCTAGAGTTCCCTCTTCTTCTTAAAACATGAGTGAGAGGTTCTCAAACAAACCAAACACCAAAATCTCATCAAAATTGTCACCGCATGCAGTCGTCCTGACTTCAAAGCTCTTGTCCTTCCATTGATGCCCAACGGAAGCCTCGAGCGCTGGCTTTATCAGACGAAGCGGGTGGAGCTGAGCTTGGAGTTGGTTGTCAGAGTGCTGAGCAATGTGGCTGAAGGAATGACTTATTTGCACCATTACTCGCCAGTGAGAGTGGTGCACTGTGATTTGAAGCCGAGTAATGTGCTTTTGGATGGAGATATGACGGCGCTGGTGGCGGATTTCGGGATCGCGAGGCTGTTTAAAAGGGTGGATGACGGTGGAGCCAATGGTGAGCTTCAGAGCTTGGAGTCTTGTACTTCCACCTCTGGGCTTCTGCATGGTTCGGTTGGATATATTGCCCTTGGAGAGGATTCGAACCCTTGACCTGAGGGGACGTATACTGAAGAATAGGTCGAGGACGTGATATATATATATATATATATATATATATGAACCCCGTAGGCAATTTAATTGCTCAAATTTTAAAATCACAGGTTTTACGTGGGAGGGACCCACTAAAAATGTCAAAAATACATGTAACTCAACCTAAAACTATAAATCAAATTGGGGGCTTTAGCTTGCCACTCTTAAATCCTCTAATTCTATACCCTTCAAAGTTTATTTCTCTATTTATTTACGCTCAACCCTATGAACTACATTCTCATCCATGAAATCAAATGTATTTTTAACATTTTTTGATTGAGACAATACCATCTCGGATCTTACGTGTTCTCACAATAGGTATTAACATCTAAATTGGCCAAATCAAGAAGTAAATGAAGTACAAGATTTAAAATCATTAAAACTTCTTCCAACATTAAAGTCGAATACTTCACACAACTTCCTTTCAATACTTAATCACACTCTTAAATCCTCTAATTCTATACCCTTCAAAGTTTATTTCTCTATTTATTTACGCTCAACCCTATGAACTACATTCTCATCCATGAAATCAAATGTATTTTTAACATTTTTTGATTGAGACAATACCATCTCGGATCTTACGTGTTCTCACAATAGGTATTAACATCTAAATTGGCCAAATCAAGAAGTAAATGAAGTACAAGATTTAAAATCATTAAAACTTCTTCCAACATTAAAGTCGAATACTTCACACAACTTCCTTTCAATACTTAATCACTTATCATTTTAAGGAAAAAGATAAAGAAAACTACTCAGAATTCATGGAGAAAACACAGCCACACTTGAGTTTAAAAGTAGAAATCATGCACACAAACAAGAAGTCTAAATTAAAGCCAAATGCACTCACAAAGATAAACACTTATCTTAAATCCTCTCCACCAAATATCTTGAAGTCTTGAAGTTCCTTTGAATTATCTTCCTTTACTCACAATAAAAATTAAAAATTAAAATAAAAAGAAAAAGTGGTCGGCGGCGGCGGCAGCGGCAGTTACTTTGGATGGATGGATGATTGGCTAGCCTCTTCCTTTGATGATCAAAGTCTTCTTTGAAAAAAATCCAAGGGGTGCCTTGGTGTGTCTTCAAAATGTGTCTCCATTCAATGAATATTCTAGAAGTTGCCTCCTTTCAAAAGCTAATTGAATGAATTTTTGTGTCTATGAATTATTTCCTACGTTTTTACCAAGGGTTGTTTCAAACACCTCTTTAAAAATTTGCCCAAATTCAATGAATCATCAAATAACTTTTTCCGGCACTTAAGCGTGGGATACCTGACGCTTAGGCGTGGCTCTCTCTGTTTAACTAGCGCGTAAGCGCCAATCTTGGAAGCTTAGGTGCCTAGTTCATTTTTGCACCTTCTTCATTTTTGCTCCAAATTTGATCCTTTTTCACTCCTTTTACTATTTTTCATCCATTTGATTGTACCTGAAAGAAACACACATAAATAGCTTTCATTAAAGTGCAATATCTCAAAAATAGGTATAAAAATGTGTACAAAAGAACTATATATTTTAGGTTTATCAGGTACTACATGACCCTGGTGAAATATAGTTGTGTAAAATTTTATAAGTTGACTCCGCTTTGCAATAGTGTCAAAAACATGATGTGGTATTTTATGAATAATAACATTAAGCACTTAATGTTAGGATTCTACGCAAGTATACGTATCTTTATCAAGTAATATAAGACATTTTATTTAAGTCCCAAATATCGATCCCACGAGGAAGGTTTAAATTTGAGATGATAAATTAACTAGGAAAATTACAGAAATAAAAAGAAATTACTGTCACTAATTTCAAATGTTTGGGATACTATCAAAATTAAATTATTAACTACTAGCAGAATTTAAATGTAGAGTTTAAAATAGTAACTACTGAATTATATTTATGTGATGAAGTTTTCTAATATGAAAAAACATCTTTTCTACTGCAATGAGTTTTTGGTGAAATGAGATGAGATAATTGATTTAAATTTTTACTGTGCCAAATAAGAGCAATTTTAATCCTCTAGCCTGATTTAGTGTTATAGAAAATCATTGGTTAATCTCAGGTATAGTCCCTAAATCCGTGGCTAGGCTAGGAGGATATTGGCTACCACTCCTGAGCTCCCACTTCCCTTCCCCTGATGGCTAAATCTCGCTTTAGTTATTAAACTCTAAGATTGAATTGGGGATTTTTAGTCTATCACCCTAGAAATCTCCAATTCTACACCCAACAATGTATATTTCCCTATTTATTTTCCATGAAATTATCCTTCATGGACTTAAATGTGATTCTCTCTCTGTTGTAGAACTCATACTCTATTTACTGGATCATATATTTCACAACATATTTTAATAATTTAATTTACGAGATCAAAAAGTAAATTAAGAACGGAGTTGAAAAACCATCACAATTTATTTTATATTTTAACATTGGCACATCCAAATTATCTCTTCATTTCACCATATCTGAGAGTAGAGAGAAAGATAAAGGAAACTAATCAGATTTCATGAGAAAGATACAACAAAACACAAATTTCATATATAAAAGAAAGTTCATACAACAATAATAAACAAATAACACTTATCTAAAACTCTAACACTTATCTGAAACTCTTTCACAAAGCAAATCTCTTGTAGCCTCTAGATGCTTATAAATGTTGCAAGAACTCAAAAAAGTTGATATGAATAAATGAATCATGTAAGCAAGCAAAATATAAGATGATCTAATGCCATGGACGTGATGTTGGTAGGCATGCAAATGGCTAATTGGTTTTTCCCATAAAAAGCTGGCTAGAGAGATAATAATGTTGGATGATCAATATTCGAGAGGAAGAGTGCAAAGTGATGCGAAGAAGGTCCTTTTTTTTATCAATTTTAGCTCTAAATAGAGCCTGGGTCGGTTCTCTAATAGGTGCATCCAAAAACTCTTCAAAAGCGTCCAAATTCATCGAATCTTCTAGAATCTGAGTATGCACCAACACTGGTGTCGTCAGCGCCACTAGCTCTATCAAATGACGTCGTCAGCGCCAAGTCTGGCGCTGAACAATTTTTTAAAATCTCTATTTTGACTCTAAATTTCATCCTTTTTGCTTTCTTTTTGCTCTAAATCCTAAAAATCAACAACCTACAATAAAACATGAAAAATGCCTTCCTTTAAAGTGCATTATCGTAAAAAATGAGTATAGAATATGGATCTAAAAACGCATATATTTTTTGTATATCAAAATCCCCCAAACTAAAATTTACTTGCCCTCAAGTAACTCTTTTACTACATAAGAAAATGACTCATGGCAAAGATTTTAACTTCTAGATTTCTATATTTTAGTCCACTAGATACAATAATATAACTTAAGAAAAATGTAAAATAACTCCAGTTAATACTAAAGGTATAAGAATATCTAGCGATCAAGTCTAAGATTTTTTATTCTCTATTCTATTCAAGGAAAATTGCAAATTATTCATATTAGAGCCACTTAGAATATTCATATGAAAAAGAACTTTATAAAATTTTCCTAGTAAATATGCTAATAATGAAATATAAGTTTAGAAAATGTAGCCAAGCCTTTTTCCTTAAGTTGATTCAAGTGAAACCAATTTTTAATTAGGCATTTTCTCAGGCTTCTCCTCACATCTTTTTCTTTTCTTCTCTTTTTCAGGATCATTTTCAATCCTTTTTTTTTCTTTTCTTTTCTCTCTTTTTCTTCCTTTTATTTTATATGAGGATTACTATATCTGGATAGCTTTTAATGATTTTGAACTTCACTATCCTCTTTTTAAAGTTAAAAACTTTTCACATTTCTTCACTTTATAAATTTATAGTAGCTTTAAAGGATTTTCATAAAGTTTTATTCTTTTCTTCATACATGAATCTCTAAGATTTTTAATACTTCAAAAATACAAATTCCTTTACTTACAGAAGAAAAAAAGTCTTATTCTATTCTATGAAATATCTTAATCTCTAAAATTAACTTTTATTATTGAAAATTTTTACTTAAGTTTACTATATATTTAGAAACACAAATATAATTATCTAAATTTATCTTCTAAAACCAAAGGTCATGTTAAATTTTAAAATATTTTGAAATTATAACTAATTGAGGACAAATAAAATTAAGTTTTTTTCTTTAAAAAAGAATTTTTTTCCCCACCCCCCAAACTTGAATTTTTTTAAAAGATTTTTCATGAAAAATTGAAAAAAATAAAAGGTGAAAGAAAACATTTAGTAGATCAAGAAAAGACTTACCTGTTGAAGGTTCTGATTTTAAAATTTAACTCTGAAATATTGCAGGTGCAAATATGAAAAGCTTTAAGACTTAAAAAATTAAATACACATGATACATATAAAAATTTGCTGAGAAAGAGTTAACTATAAATGCATCGAACAAAGTATTAAAAACTAACAACAGTTCTAAAATGGTTCCCAATGTCAAAACACTCTCACAAATCTACAGTTCACAATTCAACATAACATTTAAAATAAAGTATCACAGTCTAAAAACAAACAGTCTCAATAATAAAGTTCAACCTCTCAAAATTGCAATTTTGGAAGGCTATGACACATATAAAGTGAAGATTTCTTGGTGAAATCAAGTGAAATTTACTAGATCCAAGTTCCTTGAGGTAAGAGCTTTACTTCTATGCAAAAATTTTGGATTTTTACTATGTATTTTGAACACATTTGGAGAAATTCAAAAATTCACTATTCATGGTGAAAAATGAGAAAAAAATATATGGAAATTGTGTGGGAAGTGTAAAGTGTAAATTATACTTTGTAAGTTTATTTTAGTAATTTAGACTTGATTTTGAAGTTATTTTTGGAATTTATACAATTTGTAGAATGACAGCAAGAATGAAGAGGAGCAAAGGAAAGAGCCCTTTCGATTCGAGAAAATTTGTTTGTTCGAAGGCTCGAGATCAGTACAGTGATGCGTTGCAATCACGGAAACTGATTCAGGAGCTGTGTTTTAGGAATCCAGGTGGAGACATAGAGGATTTGATCATTCACCGATAGTGGGAACGATTTTGTTGTTTCTCTATTGTGGCAGTTATTTTTGTTGTTAGGGAGTTCTATGCAAACCTCCCTGAGGCTGAAGACAATAGAGTCATGGTTTGAAGAAAGTTGGTACCTTTTTCATCGGAGGTAATCAACTTGTTTTATCATCTGCAACCTGATAATTTATGTTTTTATGCAAATTATAGTCCGACTGAAGCGAAGTTAGATGAGATTATTTCTTACTTGACTATTGGAACAGGACTTTGGAAGATCACTGATGAGAGGAGAGTCAACTTCCCAACTTCAAAATTGTGCTCACCTTCAAAGGCCTGACACTATTTTATTTCTGATCGTCTTCTACAAACAAATCATCTCAGTGAAGTGACCAGAGAGAGCAACATTAAATTCTTATATTAAGGAAGGAAATCTCATCAACATAGGAGCTTTGATTTGTCAGATTATCATCAGTTCTACCACTACTGTTACTACTGCAGGTCTAGGATTTAATTCCTTGATCTTATCTTTGTGTGAGCAGGCTAGAGTTAAATATGATATCTCAGAGGAAGTGTTGTTACCTTTAAAGCCCATCACTCTATGCATTCTATTTTTGGCTGGAGAGGAGGATTTTGTAGGAGTTATGGAATGGAGACGTTTGCTGCTTCTACCTCTTCTACTTCTACATCTAGACCATCTACCTAAGGTGCTTCTACATCTATAGGTGAGTCTACTGAGACCCAATGTCAATTATTGTAGAGGATGATGGATAATATTAATTTTACCACTGATAGGGTACAAAATTTAGAGCGTTTTGCATAGCATACTGATTTTAGCATACTGATAGGTATAATAGGACAAAAAATGATTATGGAGAGAAATTTCACTCATCTTTGGAGAGCCTCATTAGGGGTAACCAAGGAGGGCAATTTCCTCCAAATCCTAGATACCCTAATTATGAGCCTGCAAAAGTTTGGGATAGCGGTGATTTAGAGGATGAAGAGTAGAACTGAGAGATTTATTTTTATGATTGTAATATGATATGAACTATGTGGTCCAGGCTTGATACATTTGTATCTATGTATTAGTTTGAACTATGTGATGTGATGTATTTTCATGTTTTGGAATTGAGACATGTATGTATGTTTACTTGTTTAGATATTGTGATGTGTGAGACTTTTATTTTTAATTGTATTGTAATGTTTGTGTTATTTAGTAGTTTGTTTTAAAATTCTAGGGTAATAACTGTTGTGTGTTTTGTGATTTAGTTAGTTTAGAACTTAACTTAATTCTATGTCTTTTGTAAAGTTGAAAATCTTGCTAGCGTAAATCTTAAAACCCTGTATTTTTCTTTCATCATGTTTGTGAGTTTGTTTTTATGTTGAGATTGTGAAGTCAAGTTAGTGTGTTAGTTTGCTTTTATGTTTATACCAACAGTTTAGAAGTCTATTGAATCTTTACATGTTGAATTGAAATGAAAATATTAAAAAATTTGATCAAAATTAATTTTACTCCTGTTTTTAATTTTATACTTATATCATTAGGGTATAAAAATTCCTGCAAGCATTTTATTCTTATTTTCATTCCTTCTTATACATATTTGATGCTGTTTAATCTGTTAAAAATTTAAGTTGGGGGGATGAAAAACATTTTCAAAAGTTTAATTTTATTTGTTCTCAAATGAACTACAAGTGAATTTGATTTGAAAAGAAAAATTGATCATGTATATGAAGTTATATTAGGGAAGTAAAATTTTATTTTAGAAATGAGTAAGAAAATTTAGTTGAAATTTTGAGTAATGAAGAAAAACTTTAAGTTAAAAGTTTTAGTGTAGAAAATGATTAATATAAGTAACTATCTTTAGTAAGAAACATTGTATTTTTGAAAATTTTAGAAATTTAGACTTTTATTTTTAATACTTAAATTTTTTTATTAAAAATAATTTTCAAAGCTATTATTATATTTATAAGTAAAAGTTTTGTATCAAGACTTTGCTTTAGGAAAGGAAAAGTAGAATTCAAAATTATTAAAAGCCTATCCTTTAATATTGCCTAAAAAGAAAATCTTATGGATATCCTTTGAATTCTACTTTAGGAAAGGAAAAGTCTTATACTTTAAAAAGATAAGTAGAATTCAAAATTATTAAAAGTCTTATACTTTAAAAAGATTGCCTAAAAAGAAAAGAAAAGAAAAAGAGAAAAAAAAAGAAGATAAAAAGAAACAAAAGAGAAAAGAAAAAGAAAAAGAAAAAAATATAAGGGAGGAGAAGATTGAGGATTAGTGTCTAATAAAAAATTGGTTCTACATTTGATCTTTCTAAAGTATAAGACTTAAGAAAATCTTAAGCTTATGGATATAATATAGTAAGTAAAATTATTCTTAATAAAAATTTTTAAGTGAAGATAATAAAAGAACTGAATTATAAATTTGGAAGACTTACAATATTTCTAAATTAGATAGGAGCTCATATTTTCATCTTTCTTAACATTAGAAATTTCTAAACTTTAAGTTGGTCTCATTTACTGAATATTTTTTCTAATTTGGACTACTATTTTTCAACATCAAAATTTTAGAATATCCTAAAGAAACTCGCATACATAATGAATTTATTTAGTTTTTAAAGGATTGGAGTGTCACTTGAGGACAAGTAACATTTTAGGGATTCTGATACGCCTAAAATATAAAATATTGTTAGACACATTTTTATACATTTTTTTGAGATATTGCACTTTAATGGAAGATATTTTACTTTAATGGAAGATATTACATGTAAAAAGGTGAAAAATGCTTAAAGGAGTGGTACATGTAAAAAGGTGGAAAATGCTTAAAGGAGTAAAAAAGGATCAAATTTGGACCAAATAGATGAAAAATGTGCAAAAGTGTTTTGGCGCCTAAGCGCCAGATCCGACGCTTACGCGCCGGGTAAACAGAGAAGGCCAAGCCTAAGCGCTAGAGACCCCGCGCTTAAGCGCCAGTGGCAGTTATTTGGGGGGTTGTGAATGTGTTTTTGTGAGTAAATTAGGTTTTTGTGAAATTTGAAGAGGTTTTTGAGGCACCTATTGGCTTAATAGGTGGTTACAACCACCATGTACGAAAATTATTGTAAAAGGATACATCTCATGGGGAAATACATCGAATCAAGAGAAATTTTGAAGAGATACCAAGATACCTTTTGGAGAATTATAAAAGAAAGAATATTGGGACTTTGAAAGAGGTCCTGAAAGTATTGGAAAGTTTTGAAAGTT
>NW_018220511.1:79928-89839 GCF_001263595.1 Phalaenopsis equestris
TGGAGAGTATTGATCTTTAATGTTGGAAGAAGTTGTGATGATTTAAATCCATGTACTTCATTTACTTCTTGATTTGGCCAATCCAGAAGTTAAAATGTGTTGTGAGAACATGTAAGAACCGGGTTGTATTGTCTCAGTCAACAATTGGAAAGAATCACATAAGATTGTATGAATAAGAATGTAGTTCATATGATTGAATGCAAATAAATAGGGAAATATTCATTGAATGGTATAGAGTTAGAGGACTTTAAAGTGACAGGTTTAAGCCCCCAACTTGGTTTATTGTTTTAGGGTCTGATACAAGATGTTAGCCCTCAGGTGGAGGGAATCGAGGGAACTCTAGAGTGAGAGCTAGTATCTTCCCTGCCTAGCCGGTCTTCAGAACTATTCAAACTTTAAATTAGCTAATGTTCTTTATAGCATCTCTAGTAAGGGTAAAGAATATTATTGCTCCTATTTGACACAACACAATATGTATACTTCCACAACATAAGTCCTATACTTATTACTTATTCATGATAAGGAGAAAGATATTTTCATATTTAATGATTTTCTTCTTTAAAAACTCAAGTTATCTTTTTAAGTTTATTTTGTTTTTGCCAAAATATTAAAATTACAAAAAATATTTAAACTTTCTTTACTGCAAAAACGTCTTTAGTTTAAATAATTATCTTTTTAAAAATAAAAAATTTTCCAAAAAGTGCATATTGCATATCTTCCCTGTGGGTTCGATATTTAGGTTTTAATAAAAAAGTCCTATATTACTTGATAATGATACATATACTTGCGTAGTATCCCATTATAAATTAAAAGTTAAATTCTTATTTTTCTTTTCAGGATCAAGTTTTTGGTTTTGTTACGAAATAAAGAAATATAAGTGAAAAATATAATCAAAATTATTATTATACTATTGCTTATAAGCAGTTATCGGGGATCACACGGCGCTTACTGGATCATAGGCAGCTTCAAAAGACCACGCGACGCTTCGCCATTTGACTCCTCCTTCTGACTCCGCAACTACTTATCCCGCTGTTCCGTTCCATCCATCCGTTCGGCGCAATCAAGAGCATCCATTCGATACACACGGAAATGGATGGCATCCATTCATCATCCCCAATTCCCTAGCCCGAGAGACGTTAAACTTCAAACCTTAATATCTTGCTTGATCCTCAACCAAATCAAGTGCGGTCTCTTCTTATCGACTTGTCTCGATGAGATGAATACATCCATACGGTTAATCAAGTCTTAAATTGAGTCTATGAGCATGAAGAATTTCAATAGGCTCGATTTAAGGGGAGAGTTCAATACCTTTGCCCAAGAGGTGTGTCCTTGATTGGGTGCTTTGAGAAACTTGAGTTGAGTTCAGAGAGCTCCTAGATGAAGCCTTGGGCCATGATGAATTACCTAGGTACAATTTTGATCAAGGCTTATTTGGGGTGTTGATCAAAGTCTATGCTAGGGTGGTCTGGTGATGGGGCTTTTATGGGGGATCTTTTTCTCTCACTCAAGGGAAGGTGTGAGTGCAATTAATTTGACTATGGTGGAGTCTAGAGGGATGCTTGTTTTGTGCTTGATTTTAAGCTTAAGCAGTGGGTTTGAGGGCCAGAGGATGGTTGGATTGGACTCAAGAGGTCTTGAAGAAGCTCTGGGAACAATTTGGCAGAGTCTCCCAAAGGAATTTCAAACTCTCGCCCATTGGCCGTGGAGGGTGAGTTTAAATAAAGGGGCTTTGGGGCTGGCGGTGGGGGTTGGGCCAACCAGTGGGTGGCTTTGGTTGCTTAAGTGGAGGTAAGAAAGGGGAAACAAAACAATTGGAGTGAGCCAGCTTGGTTGGGTGTAATTTTGAGTCTTAATCCCTTACTTTTCCATGACCATGGTATTTTCCGGGAACCAAGGTGGTTGGCCGGCTAGAGTCAGGTCACCATTTGGTCAGGGGGCTCAGAGCTTGGTTTTGGTGAAGTCAATTGGTGAAGTCAATTGGGGTTGTCAATTGGGGTTGGCCATGTGTAAAGGTTTTGGATTAAAGAGGAATGGGGGAAGGGTCATTTTAGGTCAAAGAATGATTTAGGCTGAGGAGGAGAACATTTGACTCAGCTTAATTAGTGAAAATGAGTCACCATCCAAGGGATTTAGCTAAAAAGGGGTTAGAGTGTATCATGGGAGTGGTTAAAGAGAATCTTAAGGGAGCTTGAAAGTGTTTTGTCCTCTTTCCATTAATAGCTTGGTGAGGTGGCAAAGGCTCATATGGCTCACCTATGGCTTGGGGATGGCTTCATGGCTTGTCCTTGGCTTGACCAACTTTCATGAAAAGGGATTTTGGATTTTATGGGATATTTTGGTGGAGTTTGTCATGAGAATTGATTTGTAATGATTTGATCATGAATCTAAAACTTAGGGAATGATTTTAATGAAATGAATGATGAAGAGAAAAAAAAATTATCATGTGGGCTTTGGATTTGGGCTTTTGGAATTAGATGTGGTGGTCTTGGGCTTTTAAAATTTGGGCCAAAGTTTGAGTCAATCAAATGTTTAATTTGGTGTTGGGAGATGTCATGAAGAATTTGTAAAAGATTTCAAGTGATTTTGAATTGAATTGGAAGGCCAATTTGGTAGATTTGGACATATCATCAAAATTGGGGCTCTTTTGATTTGGGTGAAATTGAGCTTGTATTTGGTTTGAATTGGTATTACACATGTTGAATTTTGGTTTGGAATTGAAATTGGGTAATATTTCGGTCAATTAGGTCAATATTGAGGCTAATTTGGAGAAATTATGCCTTTAAGGGCAATTTGGGGCTTTTGGTCAAAATGGGTCAACTTGGGTCAATGTCATGGTTCAAAATTGAAAATGTGAATATTTGAGATGATTTTGGAATTTTTGAAAATTTTAGGTTATGACGGGCATTTTGGTAATTTTGGCAATTTTAGGAATTTTGGAATTTTGGTGAATTTTAGTCAATTTAGGTAGTGGGGAATGATTTGAGATGAATTTTGGACAAATTTGGGTGTTTTGGACAATTTTGGGAATTTTGGAAAAAATTAGGGCTATAGGGGTATTTTGGTAATTTGGTGATTTTGGGTTAGAATGGGCAATTAAGCCATGAAGTCATGTCAACTAATAGGGGCCTTATGAGGGCTCATTTTGGATGCTCAATATGCAGGTCCAAACCATCTTAGCCAAGGGCTAGGGGTTTGGGTCCATCCATATGAGCTTTCTAAAAGAAGTCAAAAGACCAAATCAACTGAAAGTGGTCTTAGAGTTTGGGGTGTGTGAGAATGCGTAGTGTGTGTAAGCTAGCGTAACCAAGACCAAACCACCCAAGGTTAGTCCTAAGGCTTGATCATTCTATGGGGACTCTCCTTGAGCTCCCTCATATTGACCACACCTACTAAGTGTTAGAGGTTAGGACCAATATGTGGAACTTCAAGTTGAGCAAAGAAGAGTTTAGAATTTATAATGGTGAGAGTTCATTTTTTAGTCCTCTAGAAATAGTCAACATGAAAGTCCTATGTCTAGACTTTAGGCTACTAAGGAGGAAACTATACCTCAACTAAAAGTGAGGTCGACAGCCTTATCAGCGGATTTCAACATAGAGTTAGATCCCTTCTCCATGTCAAAGTTAAGAACAACGATCCAAAAGCCAGAAGATAAACAAATTTTGGATGAACGAGCAACCCCCAGTGTTCCTGATAAGACAAACATTACCACAATAACCCAGGGAGTTTATTTATGATTTCAATAAATCAACGTTCATATAAGAATCACTGTTTTTGTCTTACCCTCTTTTGATAAAAGATAAAGAAAATAGAGGAGAGTTAATAAAACTTTTCTTCTCCTTGTTGCAGTTGTCACAATTAAGGAGCAAGAGAAAATGGGGAACTTAATATGCACACTAAAAAAGTGCCAGCACAAATCACAAAAACACCTCATGAACAATATGGGGGGTGAAGCAGCATTGCAGGCCCAACCATGGATGCCTGAGAAATACTTGCTGAATCGAACAAATATGGAGATAAAAAGAACGGCGTGCCTTCGACAACAAAGCGGGGAAGGATCATCTCTAGAGGAATCTCGCTAAAAGGAAACCATCACCCACCAAGTTGAACATGTCAGGACAGGGCGATGGCGCCCAAGGCTCCAATGACGGAGACCCAGGTTCCCATCCAATGGCTGGCAAGCCTACTGTCATTTGGCCTCATAGTCCCCTCGACTCTCTAGTCATCTGGCCGAAAGGCCAGCGGTTCATATTCCGTGACCGTGCGGGCCTAGTGCAATTATGGACTAAAGTTCCCCTGACGTAGCTAGCCGTCATAGGGTTATAGTATGTAGTCATAATTAAACCCCATCCTATAAATAGAAGGTTTATTTTGTGAATAAAGGTGACACAACTTTTGTTATTTAATATTGTGTTATTACTCTCTCTTTCATAATCTCCTCCTCCCCTCTTTCTGATCTCTGACACTCTATTTCTTGGGCATTGTCTCCTGAACAAATTTGGATTCAACACTTATCCTTACTTTTCCTTGATCAAGAAGCTCGTGTAAGCATGCCTAAGCTCTCAGCTTATTTACATAAATGTCCCTCCCCAATCTTCTAACAAATTACAGGTAATTGAGAAACTGCTTGGTTAGACTCAGTTCGTGCAAGGCTTGGCCAAAGGCATCGTTAAACACAGTCGTCACACTCGTTTTAGTCAACTGCATCGACAAGAAACCCTGGCCATCGTAGAAGAATTGTAACTTGTCATCATTTGGAATATAAATTCCCCTCCACGCCTTGGAACCGCCGCCGCTTGTTAAATAATGAAGAGAACTGCAAAAATATACAGCAAAATATTAATGAGCTCAACTGAATCCTCACTTCCCTAATTACTTCCCTAAAGCCATAAGCAGCAAATTATGATGATCTACCTATCTCTGCTGCTAATGTGCTGGAGGCAGTGGTCGTGTCCATTTATGTAAAGATCAACTCCATTCTCCTGCAATTGTTTGATAACAATTAATTGGGTAGTCAGGAGAGTACAAAAATGATAATTGAAATTTTTAAAAATATTTGATCAAAGCCATATCAGGATATTTTGACCTGTTTCTTAATAAAATCACCTTAAGAATCGGGAGGAGATTCTCCAGTAGCTCTTCCGTGTCTCCATGTTCGCTTACACTCCTCATTGTATGATGACCAACCACAAACTTCCACGGTGCTCGGGATTCAATCAATGCTTCATTCAATTCCTATATTATTATTCAAATAATTTATTTTTTTATTTTAAAAATTTCGCCACCGAATGAGAACTAAAAGTATGTATGCTGTAGTGATTAGATCAAATTTTATATACACCTTAAGGAGATTATCAATGTATTGTTCACGAGGAGACACTTCTCTCCAGTCGTAAAGGTGGCCCTCCGATTGAGTCCAATACTTGACAACAAATGGAGTTGTGTCCACAAAGATGAAATCAGCAATTTCTAAATTAAAATAAACTTGATTAGCTGCCAATCTCAAATATAAACAAAGAAAATATGAATAGCACTTAACCAGCATGAAGAATAAAAGATCTCAAGCAAAGCCATCTGCTATCAATCGTCTGAAGAATAGGACTTAGCTGCGACAGAACATCTCCCCTGTAGTCATGATTCCCCAAAACTATTGAATATTAAAAAAAAAAAACATTAGTTAAACATTTATTTTACAGACCAAAAAAATCAAAAATAAAATAAAAAAGTTAGAATGGTATTAGTACTTACCAGCATACCACTGCTTCTGCAGGCCCTCGGCCGTGAAAATATTGGCAAAGGATTCCTCAAAAGCAGTATCATCTACTCCAGTTAATCCATTCTCGTAGAAATTATCACCGGTTGATATCACAAAATCGATGTCGAGTTCCTTCCCAATCTCTCCCATCTACATGTTTCCTATGATTATTATTTTTTAAATAGAGATCAGTCGATAAAAATGAGAAGAAAGCAAATGCCTTTTCTGCCACTTGGGATTGATTGTATAATCCTTTTCTTCCCCAATCTCCAACAACGAGAAGGCTCAGAGAACCATCCTTCTTGGCGGGATGATCAAATCGGTGAAGCTCCGAGGAAGAGGAAGAAAAGAGGAAACTTTGAAGGATGAAGAGAGAGAGAGCAACAAAACTTGGGGCCATGGCTATCTCCCCCTCTTCACGCCTCTAGCAACAGAGCGAACCCGCCAATTATTCCTTTGCTACTTTTATATTAGCAATTGGTTACTTTAGAAAGAGAAAGAAGATGCGTCTGTAGAAAGGAAGCCCATGACATTAATAAGAAAAATATAAATAACGGAATACATTTATTTATCCATTTCTTTTAATTAAGATTGGCTTGTTTTAATAAGAAGCCAGCTCGAAGACGCTTGCGCAAGTCTACAAAGAAGCTTGCGCAACTCTACAAAGAAGCTTGCGCGAGCTACCATGCTTGCGTCTTTTGAAGGTATTGAGAAGCAGAATTTAAAATTTTTATTTATATTTGGCTTGTTTACTGTATGATCAATTCACAGCATGTTCTTATTTCAAAACCTTGTACACAAACAGGGCTGTAAATGAACCGATACACTTGATGGCGGGCAATAAATGAACACATTCACTAGATGAGAAATTTGATCATAGCTCTGTTAATATTTATTCAATAATTGTTCAAATTAATAAATAAATAATATTTATTGTTTTTTTTTAATTTAAAATTTAAAAGTACCAAATTTGAACATAGATGAACTTATTAAATCTACATGAACATGCTCATTGGGTGTTCAACAACTTATTAAATGCTCCATATTTATATGACATATTATATAATTTAATCATAATTAACCAGAATTTATTTAATTATGCAATTAATGGTAACATATAATAATTTTATATCAATATACATAAAAATTTAATGCATTTTTTTCATTTTTTATTGTAATGAGCTATTTATTTAGCACTTATTTGTATTTTTTGGTTTCAAGAAAGCTTATTTACAACCTATTCATTATTTTATTAACTTGTTATAAGCTATTAATTATTTAATTAAAATTTATGCAGTTGTTTGTTTATTTATATTTGTAAAAACATTTTCTAATAGTTTTATATAAAAAATCAATTACTAAATGAAATTTCCATGTTATTTACTAGCTTTACATGAAAATTTAAGTGCAAATCAAATTTTTTATTTTGTATGAATAATTATGTAGTAATTTGAATTTGTAGTTTGTACAATTAACATAAAGTGATTAAGTACAAATCAAGTACGAAAATTAAAAAATTTAAGCAAGCCAATCATGATCATATATGTCAAAGATTCGCTCAAGCTCGAACTGAACATAAACAACTTATGATATGACTACACTGAGTCCAATCCATGACATTCTTGACTCAACTCAGTTTGATTCAGCTCTACACACACACATACAAATAGGAAAGTAAAAAATGATACCCTCGATTTTTATTTGACTTGTTAACTTCTCACAAATAAAAAATAATTTTTTATTATTATGATTAGTGTAATTAGATCTCAAAAATGAAATATGAAAAGTAATTTTTTTGAACCTGATTGAAAGAAATAAAAAAAATAAATACTCATAGAAATTTTAAAAAAGTATAAATTTTCAATAACATTATAACAAATAATTTTACTCAAAGTATATATAAAAATTAAAAAGAAAAGATTTTTATTTAAAATAAATTTATAATAGGATATTGAAAAATAAATTAAGAAGGGACTAACATAGACCCCCACACTTAAAACACCCATTAAATGCGCAATTAGCCCATGAGCAGGTCAGCCATTGGCCAAGTCTGCCTCCACCCTTTTCTTCTTCAAAAAATTTAAACAATTTACATAATTATAAATAAAATTAGAAATATTTTGAGTAAATTTTAAAGTTTCAAAATATTAATAAATATATTTAGGGTCTGTTTGGGGCAGCTGCAGCTTATCCAGCTTCTGCTGATAAGCAGCTTATCCTGATAATCTGCTGATGACCAACTGATCCAGATAAGCTGTCTGGTTGTTTGGTTAGTGCGTCTGGAAAACAGCTGATTCTGTAAAATTGACTATTCTGCCCTTGTTTTGAATAAGTTGTTTAGCTGTTTGGTTAGTGCGTTTTGTAAACAACTTATTTGTAAATTTTTTTACTTGAATGAATAATCTGTGTAGCAGAATGTTATTTTCTCAAATGTCAACAAATGAAAATGCAAAAAAAGTTTAATAATATTTATATAACTCAAAAAAATTGTGATTACATAAAAAAAACATAGTGATATATATGAAAGTTCATTACACATTTATGAAAATCTAATATGGATTATAATAAGACCCAAAAAAAAAGAAAAAATAACATGTTAAAATTACAAGGAAAAATATGACAATATTGAGTTTAACATGTAAAGTCACATCATGACTAATGTTGCCCGTTTCTGATATCTCAAAACCCCGAGCAAACGTGTCCTGATGGGTGCGGTATACACGGAAGAACTCGAACCATATGCGGTGGTCTCCTGTTGTGGTACTGTCGAACTCTTAGCAGCTGTGTCCAATTGGGATATCGTAGAAACAGTTGCATTGTCCGTCCACCTGAAGAATTTACAGTCTTCAGGTCCTTGTCCCCACCGCGGGCACCTATAAAATTGCCTCCCGTAGCTATGTGTCTGGCGTGACGTGAATAGCAAGGACGGTAGTCCGCAACGACACATCACTTTCTCGGACTTCCTTGAATGTTTGGAACTCATTGTTCTGCATTTATTAAAAATAGAATTGATCAGTCCAAAAAATAAGGAAATATAAAAAGTAAACTTAATGCTTCGATGCTTTGGGATCTTGATGAAGAGTCTGATAACTCATAAGAACCACTCAAGCTTCTAGAAGGGAACTGCCTTGATGCTTCGATGCTTCAAACATATCACAGAAACAGTGGATCTATATTTTTATCAGAGGCTTTTTTAATTTCATTTTCAGCCTTCATTCGATATGCATAGTAAATGATTGGCTTTATATAATTGTATAAAATAAAAGTATCATAAGTAAAATCAAATGGTAGACTACACACATGGAGAGTATACATATATTGAAAAATTTTGTAACATCATGGGGCATTCACAAGCATATGGCCCAATTCTTATGTTCTTACAAATCTAACCACTAAATTATTTCTGAACGATATCCCTGCATCAGAAATAAAGAGATTACGGTATTAAAAGTGATTTTCTCTAAAATGACAGACGCCTGTCATTTTAAACCAGCCTCACGATACCCTCAAAGAATCAAATGGCAGGGAACAAAACATTGCATCAATATCATCAACCGTCAAGAAATACCCTAAAAGAATCAGTAACTTTGAATAGCATGGAGACCATATGTACATAAAATGAAAAAAAAATTTTGATTAATACAAATAACATAGCATGGAGAGTACTTTTGAATCTCTAAACTGTCAAAAATCCCAATTTTAGAAATAGTAAAGCCGAAGCTAACAAAGTTTATTGATACTACCAAATTTCTCCCCTTAGTTCCATAGGAAAGTGATAGAAAATGCGGGTGACAATCAGGAACATAGCTTCTCCTCATCCCTTCTCAAATGCATAAGAAGGTTTGACAATCGTACAAGTTCAGTTCCCTAAATCAAATGATTAGCCTTGGATTTTTTTTTTCTGAAAGGAGTGCACTAACCTAGAAATAATATTCCTATTCTCAAATGCACCGAAACAGTGGATCTACATTTTTACCAGCGGTGCTTGCACATTCAAAATAGATCTAGGTTTTAGCCACCTAAACACTTCCAAACAGATGGATCGAGTGAAATTTCTTGCCAAAATCTTAGATCTCTCGGCGAAATAGGGGAAAGAAGGGAGGAGGCGAGCGAGGAAAGCGTTTTGGTATCTGCGGAGGAGCGACGGAGGCGAGATCCA